>NW_027196976.1:0-72440 GCF_038502225.1 Cherax quadricarinatus | reverse complement strand
CTGGTGAACATCCTTCCAGATGGATCGAAAAAACTGGAACCGATCTCCGCATGAACCAGCTACATGATCTATGTCAAGTTAGGCAACAGAGACACTACCCTGCTCCATGGGATATTACCCCATTCCAAACTACCATTCCTCCATTTCCCCCCAAAACTCTTCTTAAATCACAGCCAAAGCTTCGTCTTGAAGCCAAACATGATGCCTTAAGCTGTACTGATAACTTTCACACAGAACACTCTTTCACAAAGTATTTACGTTGATGGTTCTGTTCACCAGTCCACTGGTGCAGCTGGTAGTACTGCTGTTGTCATACAGAGTGATGACTCTCATAAAGAAACTGGAGCACGCATCAATAACTGGGCCTCTACCCTTCAAACAGAGCTGTTTGCAATACTCCTTGCGCTCAAATGCGTCCATGTATCTAAGATTGACACTTTAATTGTAACTGATTCTCTGTCATCCATAAATGCTCTCAACTCATTAAGTATCAATTGTGGCATGCTTGTGTCAGAAGCCAGACACAGATATGGTAAGATTGTGGACAGTGGAGTCAAAGTGCACATGCTGTGGATTCCATCTCACATTGGTCTTTAGATGCATGATAGAACTAATAAATTGGCTAAGCTGTATGCTTTCAAAGAGGGGGTAGATTACAATCTTGGGTTGTCCACCACCGCCTTCTCTACTTAGCTCACGTCGATTACCTGGAACACCATGCTTTAAACACAAAGGGCTCGAATTCTACACCACGAGGCTATACCCTGCAAACATGACTCGCCTAGAACTCATCCAACATCTCCAAGACAACACTCTATCATACCAAAGCGAAGAAAGATCACTCCCTACCTACAACCAGATACTCCACCACCTCCAAACCAACGAATACTACTACAGCTCTCCCATAAGTGTGATACAACTCTCTCGAAAACAATATACCACACTGATAAACGGTTTAAGACCATAACCAACTCATCCTGCTTGCTGCCTTCTGACACTCCCAGCTCCTACCGCTGCCTTCGCCATCCTCTCCTCGTGAGCCAAGCAATGACATCAGTCAAGCCTCTCTCTCTACGTCTCCAGTACTTTTGTACCACATGTCCCAAAGTGGTTGGGCCACTTACCTTGATTCCTCCTCTTCCCCTCCTCCCCATCCTTTTCCAGTTATTTCCATCCTTCCTTATCCTTCTTCCTTCCCATCTTACAGCAGCTCTCGTCGTCCTCGATCCTCGATCCTCGATTCGTTTTGTTCAAGTGCTGTGTAAAGTAGGTCTAGTATTTTTATTATTGCGTCAGTTGTGCTTTTGTTTCTCCTGAAGCCAAACTGGCCGGGGTTGAGGATGATTTCTAATGTTATGAAGGAGTATAAGCTTATGTGTATAAGCTTCTCCAGGATTTTGGAAAATAAGGGCAAGTTTGATATTGGCCTAATAATCGTTTATATCTGTTGGGTCACCATCTTTGAGTATTGGTGTTATCGTTGCCATTTTGAGTGATGCCGGAAAAGTGTTGGTTTCTAGTAATTTAAAAAAGAGTAATACAATGATGGGTGAAAGGATTTGAGCCGCTCGTTTGTACAGTAGTGGTGGGACTTGTTACATTTCCTGATTTGTTTTTATGAGAGTTAATAATCATGGTAACCTCAGTGGGCTGTGTTGGAGCAAGGTAGAGGGATGTTGTTAAGTTTCCATCTAGATAATCATTAGCTCGAGCATTGGTAATTGGAATTTTACTTGCGAGATTTGATCCTATGGTTAAGAAATCATTTATCTTGTTAGCTGTATCAACAGGCTAGAGTTTCGGTTCTTTTGGTTTACTTAGTACAATATTTCTAGCTCTGTTCGGTTTATGGTGCCCAGGATCTGAGAGAGTGTCTTTCAGGTCTTTTTAATATTTCCTCTCGTTTCAGTGAATCAATTAGAATAGTATAGTTGCCTGGATTTTCTGGTTAATTTAGTGAGGACTGATGTATAGTGTTTGATAAATTCTTTAGTTATTAAGCCCCTTCTATATTGTTTATCATACTGATGTTTCATATTGATGGATCTTAGGATGCTGTTAGTAAGCCATGGGCAACTTAGTCTTTTACTAGTGATCTGTTTAGTTTTTATGGACAATGTTTGTTATACAGTCTATGTGTTTTGTTAAGAAATATGTTTACCCATTCATTGATACCAACAGCATTGGAAAATTCTGTTGGCCAGTCAACTGAGCTTAGTTCTGCAGTGAACTTACTTACTGATGCCTCATCATGGAGTCGAAAAGAAAACTTATTATATTCCATGGGTTGCCTACAAATGTTTGTTAGGAGGAAAATTGGGTAGTGGTCAGTAGCATTGTTGTCCGTGACTATCCCCGCTTTAAGGGGGGCTAGTATATTTGTCTAGATATGGTGAATTATGATTTCATTTGTCTCAGTTAGTCCTGTTGGTTTTGTAATTGCTGGTATTAGTAGTGTATTGTTCATATTGTTAATGAAGTCAGATACAGGTTGGTTATCTGTTAGGCCAAGGCTGATGTTGATGTCTCCTGCTAGTGGTAGGAGGTGCTTATTCATTTGTGTATCTGTAATCAGTGTGTTAAGTTTAGCACTAAGTGTAAAGAGACCAAGACTTTTTGATACCCTTTATAAGGAAAATTACCATCAGACTTCTAGTTGTTTTCAAGAGGGACCTGGGCAAGCCTAAGTTAGCTTCTCATCAGATTGGCTGCGCCTATGTTGAACTGCATGCAGCTAGCTCTAACAAACGAGTTGATCAGGCTATCAACCAGAAAGGTTGATGGCTGCGGAAGTGGTGATCTTCGGAATCTTCTTTAAGTAACCCAAATAGAAACCTCAAAATTGATCTGGTTTTTTTTTCTACATAAAGCTTTTAAGTCTCTTAATGCTAGGAAGCCAAGTTATCCTCAGATGAAGCCTGAGTTCACATCCCTGGTTCTCTAAGCTTCACATTACCCAGGTACTACATCATCCCTGGTTCTCTAAGCTTCACATTACCCAGGTACTACACCATCCCTGGTTCTCTAAGCTTCACATTACCCAGGTACTACATCATCCCTGGCTCTCTAAGCTTCACATTACCCAGGTACTACATCGTCCCTGGTTCTCTAAGCTTCACATTACCCAGGTACTACATCATCACTGGTTCTCTAAGCTTCACATTACCCAGGTACTAAATCATCCCTGGTTCTCTAAGCTTCATATTACCCAGGTACTACACCATCCCTGGTTCTCTAAGCTTCACATTACCCAGGTACTACATCATCCCTGGTTCTCTAAGCTTCACATTACCCAGTTACTACACCATCCCTGGTCCTCTAAGCTTCACATTACCCAGGTACTACATCCCTGGTTCTCTAAGCTTCACATTACCCAGGTACTACACCATCCCTGGTTCTCTAAGCTTCACATTACCCAGGTACTAAATCATCCCTGGTTCTCTAAGCTTCATATTACCCAGGTACTACATCATCCCTGGTTCTCTAAGCTTCACATTACCCAGGTACTACATCATCCCTCGTTCTCTAAGCTTCACATTACCCAGGTACTACACCATCCCTGGTTGTCTAAGCTTCACATTACCCAGGTACTAAATCATCCCTGGTTCTCTAAGCTTCATATTACCCAGGTACTACATCATCCCTGGTTCTCTAAGCTTCACATTACCCAGGTACTACACCATCCCTGGTTGTCTAAGCTTCACATTACCCAGGTACTAAATCATCCCTGGTTCTCTAAGCTTCATATTACCCAGGTACTACATCATCCCTGGTTCTCTAAGCTTCACATTACCCAGGTACTACACCATCCCTGGTTCTCTAAGCTTCACATTACCCAGGTACTACATCATCACTTGTTCTCTAAGCTTCACATTACCCAGGTACTAAATCATCCCTGGTTCTCTAAGCTTCATATTACCCAGGTACTACACCATCCCTGGTTCTCTAAGCTTCACATTACCCAGGTACTACATCATCCCTGGTTCTCTAAGCTTCACATTACCCAGGTACTACACCATCCCTGGTTCTCTAAGCTTCACATTACCCAGGTACTAAATCATCCCTGGTTCTCTAAGCTTCATATTACCCAGGTACTACATCATCCCTGGTTCTCTAAGCTTCACATTACCCAGGTACTACATCATCCCTGGTTCTCTAAGCTTCACATTACCCAGGTACTACACCATCCCTGGTTGTCTAAGCTTCACATTACCCAGGTACTAAATCATCCCTGGTTCTCTAAGCTTCATATTACCCAGGTACTACATCATCCCTGGTTCTCTAAGCTTCACATTACCCAGGTACTACACCATCCCTGGTTCTCTAAGCTTCACATTACCCAGGTACTACATCATCCCTGGTTCTCTAAGCTTCACATTACCCAGGTACTACACCATCCCTGGTTCTCTAAGCTTCACATTACCCAGGTACTAAATAATCCCTGGTTCTCTAAGCTTCATATTACCCAGGTACTACATCATCCCTGGTTCTCTAAGCTTCACATTACCCAGGTACTACATCATCCCTGGTTCTCTAAGCTTCACATTAAACAGGTACTACATCATCCCTGGTTCTCTAAGCTTCACATTACCCAGGTACTACATCCCTTGTTCTCTAAGCTTCACATTACCCAGGTACTACATCATCCCTGGTTCCCAAAGCTTCACATTACCCAGGTACTACACAATCCCTGGTTCTCTAAGCTTCACATTACCCAGGTATTACATCATCCCAGGTTCTCTAAGCTTCACATTACCCAGGTACTACATCATCCCTGGTTCTCTAAGCTTCACATTACCCAGGTAATACATCATCCCTAGTTCTCTAAGCTTCACATTACCCAGGTACTACACCATCCCTGGTTCTCTAAGCTTCACATTACCCAGGTACTACATCATCCCTGGTTCTCTAAGCTTCACATTACCCAGGTACTAAATCATCCCTGGTTCTCTAAGCTTCACATTACCCAGGTACTACATCATCCCTGTTTCTCTAAGCTTCACATTACCCAGATACTACACCATCCCTGGTTCACTAAGCTTCACATTACCCAGGTACTACATCATCCCTGGTTCTCTAAGCTTCACATTACCCAGATACTACACCATCCCTGGCTCACTAAGCTTCACATTACCCAGGTACTACATCATCCCTGGTTCTCTAAGCTTCACATTACCCAGGTACTACATCGTCCCTGGTTCTCTAAGCTTCACATTACCTAGGTACTACATCATCCCTGGTTCTCTAAGCTTCACATTACCCAGGTACTACATCATCCCTGGTTCTCTAAGCTTCACATTACCCAGGTACTACATCATCCCTGGTTCTCTAAGCTTCACATTACCCAGGTACTACATCATCCCTGGTTCTCTAAGCTTCACATTACCCAGGTACTAGATCATCCATGGTTCACTAAGCTTCACATTACCCAGGTACTACATCATCACTGGTTCTCTAAGCTTCACATTACCCAGGTACTACACCATCCCTGGTTCTCTAAGCTTCACATTACCCAGGTACTACATCATCACTGGTTCTCTAAGCTTCACATTACCCAGGTACTACATCATCCCTGGTTCTCTAAGCTTCACATTACCCAGGTACTACATCATCCCTGGTTCTCTAAGCTTCACATTACCCAGGTACTACACCATCCCTGGTTCTCTAAGCTTCACATTACCCAGGTACTACATCATCCCTGGCTCTCTAAGCTTCACATTACCCAGGTACTACATCGTCCCTGGTTCTCTAAGCTTCACATTACCCAGGTACTACATCATCACTGGTTCTCTAAGCTTCACATTACCCAGGTACTAAATCATCCCTGGTTCTCTAAGCTTCATATTACCCAGGTACTACATCATCCCTGGTTCTCTAAGCTTCACATTACCCAGTTACTACACCATCCCTGGTCCTCTAAGCTTCACATTACCCAGGTACTACATCCCTGGTTCTCTAAGCTTCACATTACCCAGGTACTACACCATCCCTGGTTCTCTAAGCTTCACATTACCCAGGTACTAAATCATCCCTGGTTCTCTAAGCTTCATATTACCCAGGTACTACATCATCCCTGGTTCTCTAAGCTTCACATTACCCAGGTACTACATCATCCCTCGTTCTCTAAGCTTCACATTACCCAGGTACTACACCATCCCTGGTTGTCTAAGCTTCACATTACCCAGGTACTAAATCATCCCTGGTTCTCTAAGCTTCATATTACCCAGGTACTACATCATCCCTGGTTCTCTAAGCTTCACATTACCCAGGTACTACACCATCCCTGGTTGTCTAAGCTTCACATTACCCAGGTACTAAATCATCCCTGGTTCTCTAAGCTTCATATTACCCAGGTACTACATCATCCCTGGTTCTCTAAGCTTCACATTACCCAGGTACTACACCATCCCTGGTTCTCTAAGCTTCACATTACCCAGGTACTACATCATCACTTGTTCTCTAAGCTTCACATTACCCAGGTACTAAATCATCCCTGGTTCTCTAAGCTTCATATTACCCAGGTACTACACCATCCCTGGTTCTCTAAGCTTCACATTACCCAGGTACTACATCATCCCTGGTTCTCTAAGCTTCACATTACCCAGGTACTACACCATCCCTGGTTCTCTAAGCTTCACATTACCCAGGTACTAAATCATCCCTGGTTCTCTAAGCTTCATATTACCCAGGTACTACATCATCCCTGGTTCTCTAAGCTTCACATTACCCAGGTACTACATCATCCCTGGTTCTCTAAGCTTCACATTACCCAGGTACTACACCATCCCTGGTTGTCTAAGCTTCACATTACCCAGGTACTAAATCATCCCTGGTTCTCTAAGCTTCATATTACCCAGGTACTACATCATCCCTGGTTCTCTAAGCTTCACATTACCCAGGTACTACACCATCCCTGGTTCTCTAAGCTTCACATTACCCAGGTACTACATCATCCCTGGTTCTCTAAGCTTCACATTACCCAGGTACTACACCATCCCTGGTTCTCTAAGCTTCACATTACCCAGGTACTAAATAATCCCTGGTTCTCTAAGCTTCATATTACCCAGGTACTACATCATCCCTGGTTCTCTAAGCTTCACATTACCCAGGTACTACATCATCCCTGGTTCTCTAAGCTTCACATTAAACAGGTACTACATCATCCCTGGTTCTCTAAGCTTCACATTACCCAGGTACTACATCCCTTGTTCTCTAAGCTTCACATTACCCAGGTACTACATCATCCCTGGTTCCCAAAGCTTCACATTACCCAGGTACTACACAATCCCTGGTTCTCTAAGCTTCACATTACCCAGGTATTACATCATCCCAGGTTCTCTAAGCTTCACATTACCCAGGTACTACATCATCCCTGGTTCTCTAAGCTTCACATTACCCAGGTAATACATCATCCCTAGTTCTCTAAGCTTCACATTACCCAGGTACTACACCATCCCTGGTTCTCTAAGCTTCACATTACCCAGGTACTACATCATCCCTGGTTCTCTAAGCTTCACATTACCCAGGTACTAAATCATCCCTGGTTCTCTAAGCTTCACATTACCCAGGTACTACATCATCCCTGTTTCTCTAAGCTTCACATTACCCAGATACTACACCATCCCTGGTTCACTAAGCTTCACATTACCCAGGTACTACATCATCCCTGGTTCTCTAAGCTTCACATTACCCAGATACTACACCATCCCTGGCTCACTAAGCTTCACATTACCCAGGTACTACATCATCCCTGGTTCTCTAAGCTTCACATTACCCAGGTACTACATCGTCCCTGGTTCTCTAAGCTTCACATTACCTAGGTACTACATCATCCCTGGTTCTCTAAGCTTCACATTACCCAGGTACTACATCATCCCTGGTTCTCTAAGCTTCACATTACCCAGGTACTACATCATCCCTGGTTCTCTAAGCTTCACATTACCCAGGTACTACATCATCCCTGGTTCTCTAAGCTTCACATTACCCAGGTACTAGATCATCCATGGTTCACTAAGCTTCACATTACCCAGGTACTACATCATCACTGGTTCTCTAAGCTTCACATTACCCAGGTACTACACCATCCCTGGTTCTCTAAGCTTCACATTACCCAGGTACTACATCATCACTGGTTCTCTAAGCTTCACATTACCCAGGTACTACATCATCCCTGGTTCTCTAAGCTTCACATTACCCAGGTACTACATCATCCCTGGTTCTCTAAGCTTCACATTACCCAGGTACTACATCATCCCTGGTTCTCTAAGCTTCACATTACCCAGGTACTAGATCATCCATGGTTCTCTAAGCTTCACATTACCCAGGTACTACATCATCACTGGTTCTCTAAGCTTCACATTACCCAGGTACTACATCATCACTGGTTCTCTAAGCTTCACATTACCCAGGTACTACATCATCACTGGTTCTCTAAGCTTCACATTACCCAGGTACTACACCATCCCTGGTTCTCTAAGCTTCACATTACCCAGGTACTACATCATCACTGGTTCTCTAAGCTTCACATTACCCAGGTACTACATCATCACTGGTTCTCTAAGCTTCACATTACCCAGGTACTACATCATCACTGGTTCTCTAAGCTTCACATTACCCAGGTACTACATCATCACTGGTTCTCTAAGCTTCACATTACCCAGGTACTACATCATCACTGGTTCTCTAAGCTTCACATTACCCAGGTACTACATCATCCCTGGTTCTCTAAGCTTCACATTACCCAGGTACTACATCATCACTGGTTCTCTAAGCTTCACATTACCCAGGTACTACATCATCACTGGTTGTCTAAGCTTCACATTACCCAGGTACTACATCATCACTGGTTCTCTAAGCTTCACATTACCCAGGTACTACATCATCACTGGTTCTCTAAGCTTCACATTACCCAGGTACTACATCATCCCTGGTTCTCTAAGCTTCACATTACCCAGGTACTACATCATCACTGGTTCTCTAAGCTTCACATTACCCAGGTACTACATCATCACTGGTTCTCTAAGCTTCACATTACCCAGGTACTACATCATCACTGGTTCTCTAAGCTTCACATTACCCAGGTACTACATCATCACTGGTTCTCTAAGCTTCACATTACCCAGGTACTACATCATCACTGGTTCTCTAAGCTTCACATTACCCAGATACTACACCATCCCTGGTTCTCTAAGCTTCACATTACCCAGGTACTACATCATCACTGGTTCTCTAAGCTTCACATTACCCAGGTACTACATCATCACTGGTTCTCTAAGCTTCACATTACCTAGGTACTACATCATCACTGGTTCTCTAAGCTTCACATTACCCAGGTACTAGATCATCCATGGTTCTCTAAGCTTCACATTACCCAGGTACTACATCATCACTGGTTCTCTAAGCTTCACATTACCCAGGTACTACATCATCACTGGTTCTCTAAGCTTCACATTACCTAGGTACTACATCATCACTGGTTCTCTAAGCTTCACGTTACCCAGGTACTAGATCATCCATGGTTCTCTAAGCTTCACATTACCCAGGTACTACATCATCACTGGTTCTCTAAGCTTCACATTACCCAGGTACTACATCATCACTGGTTCTCTAACCTTCACATTACCCAGGTACTACATCATCACTGGTTCTCTAAGCTTCTCATTACCTAGGTACTACATCATCACTGGTTCTCTAAGCTTCACATTACCTAGGTACTACATCATCCCTGGTTCTCTAAGCTTCACATTACCTAGGTACTACATCATCACTGGTTCTCTAAGCTTCACATTACCTAGGTACTACATCATCACTGGTTCTCTAAGCTTCACATTACCTAGGTACTACATCATCCCTGATTCTCTAAGCTTCACATTACCTAGGTACTACATCATCACTGGTTCTCTAAGCTTCACATTACCTAGGTACTACATCATCACTGGTTCTCTAAGCTTCACATTACCTAGGTACTACATCATCACTGGTTCTCTAAGCTTCACATTACCTAGGTACTACATCATCCCTGGTTCTCTAAGCTTCACATTACCTAGGTACTACATCATCACTGGTTCTCTAAGCTTCACATTACCTAGGTACTACATCATCACTGGTTCTCTAAGCTTCACATTACCCAGGTACTACATCATCACTGGTTCTCTAAGCTTCACATTACCCAGGTACTACATCATCACTGGTTCTCTATGCTTCACATTACCCAGGTACTACATCATCACTGGTTCTCTAAGCTTCACATTACCCAGGTACTACATCATCACTGGTTCTCTAAGCTTCACATTACCCAGGTACTACATCATCACTGGTTCTCTAAGCTTCACATTACCCAGGTACTACATCATCACTGGTTCTCTAAGCTTCACATTACCCAGGTACTACATCATCACTGGTTCTCTAAGCTTCACATTACCCAGGTACTACATCATCACTGGTTCTCTAAGCTTCACATTACCCAGGTACTACATCATCACTGGTTCTCTAAGCTTCACATTACCTAGGTACTACATCATCACTGGTTCTCTAAGCTTCACATTACCCAGGTACTACATCATCACTGGTTCTCTAAGCTTCACATTACCCAGGTACTACATCATCACTGGTTCTCTAAGCTTCACATTACCCAGGTACTACATCATCACTGGTTCTCTAAGCTTCACATTACCCAGGTACTACATCATCCCTGGTTCTCTAAGCTTCACATTACCCAGGTACTACATCATCACTGGTTCTCTAAGCTTCACATTACCCAGGTACTACATCATCACTGGTTCTCTAAGCTTCACATTACCCAGGTACTACATCATCACTGGTTCTCTAAGCTTCACATTACCCAGGTACTACATCATCACTGGTTCTCTAAGCTTCACATTACCCAGGTACTACATCATCACTGGTTCTCTAAGCTTCACATTACCCAGGTACTACATCATCACTGGTTCTCTAAGCTTCACATTACCCAGGTACTACATCATCCCTGGTTCTCTAAGCTTCACATTACCCAGGTACTACACCATCCCTGGTTCTCTAAGCTTCACATTACCCAGGTACTACATCATCACTGGTTCATTAACAAGTTTATGAAGGTGAATTTTTTAAAGCTCTTTAACATTAAACTAAACTTACTAAGTCTTTACCTGGAGAGAGTTCCAAGGGTCAACGTCCCCGTAGCCCGGTCTGTGATCAGGCCTCATGGTGGATCAGGGCCTGATCATCCAGCCTGTTACTGCTGGCCACACACAATCCAACGTACGAACCACAGCCCGGCTGGTGAGTTCCTGATTTTAGGTGCTTGTGCAGTTCCTGCTTGCAGAAAACAATGGTCTATCGGTAATCCTCCTCATGTATGCTGGGAGGCAGTTGATCAGTCCTGGGCCCCTAACACTTATTGTGTTGTCTTTTAACATGCTAGTGTCACCCCTGCTTTTCATTGAGGGGATGTTGCATCGTCTGCCGAGTCGTTTGCTTTCGTACGGAAATATTTTCGTGTGTAAGTTTGGTACTAATCCTTTTAGGATTTTCCAAGTGTATATAATCATGTATCTCTACCGCATGCGTTCTTGGGAGTACAGGTTTAGGAACTTCAAGCGTTCCCAGTAATTGAGGTGTTTTATCTCCGTTATGGGTACCGTGAAGGTTCTCTGTACATTTTCTAGGTCAGCAATTTCACCTGCCTTGACAGGTGCTGTTAGTGCGCTGCAATATTCCAGCCTAGATAGAACAAGCGACCTGAAGAATGTCATAATGGGCTTGGCATCCCTAGTTTTCAATGTTCTCATTATCCATCATGTCATTTTTCTAGCAGATGTGACTGATACAATGTTATGGTCCTTGAAGGTGAGATCCTCTGACATGATCACTCCCAGGTCTTTGACGTTAGTTTATCGTTCCATTGTGTGGTTGGAATTTGTTTTATACTCCGATGAAATTTTAATTTCCTCACGTTTACCATATCGAAGTAGTTGAACTTTCTCATCATTGAACTTCATATTGTTTTCTGCCGCCCATTAAAGATTTGGTTGATGTCCGCTTGGAGCCTTGCAGTGTCTTCAATGGAGGACACTGTCATGTAGATTCGGGTGTAATCTGTAAAGAAAGACACGGCACTGTGGCTTATATCCCTATGTCTGATATGAGGATGAGGAACAAGATAGGAGTGAGTACCGTGCCTTGTGGAACAGAGCTTTTCACCGTAGCCGTCTCAGACTTTACTCTGTTGACTACTACTCTTTGTGTTCTATTTGTCAAGAAATTATAGATCCATCTACCAACTTTTCCTGTTATTCCTTTATCACTCATTTTGTGCGCTGTTACACCTTGGTCACCTTTATAGAAGGCTTTTGGAAAGTCTGAGTATATTACATCCGCATTTTGTCTTCTAGAGCATCCAGGACCTTGTCGTAGTGGTTCAGTAGCTTGGACAGAGAGGAGCGACCTGCTCTAAACCCATGCTGCCCTGGGTTATGTAACTGATGGGTATCTAGATGGGTGGCGATCTTGCTTCTTGGAACCCTTTCAAGGATTTTTATGGTATAGGATGTTATCGCTATCGGTCTGTAGTTCTTTGCTATTGCTTTACTGCCGCCTTTGTGGAGTGGGGCTATGTCTGTTGCTTTTAGTAACTGTGGGACGACCTTAGTGTCCATGCTCCCTCTCCATAGGATGTTAAAAGCACGTGATAGTGGCTTCATGCAGTTCATGATGGACACGGAGTTCCATGAGTCTGCGCCTGGGGAAGAGTGCATGGGCATGTCATGTATCTCCTGTTCGTAAAGTAAAAGGACACAAGTGCAACTAATGTGACATTTTATTGTGGCAACGTTTCGCTCTCCAGGAGCTTTATCAAGCCATTACAAACAATACATGGACACAGAGGGTATATAAAGGCTCAGAGTGAGGTGCAATATTAGTGAGGTACCATATCGATGTTCACTAGTAGTAGTAGTAGTAGTAGTAGTAGTAGTAGTAGTGACAAAAATAATACAGTATGGTAGAGCATTTAATTCGTACATGTGTAAAAAGATATAAAAGCTATTACTTGGGTAACATAAAAATAGGTTGGACAAATATAGACTGGAAAGAGGCAGGTAGTTTCAGTGTTCATTCTCTGTAATGTGCCTTGGGTATTATAACAGGAGAGACTCCTGTTCAAAGTCATTTGGCGTCAGGATAATGTCAGATAGTCTTATGCTTACCAAACTCTGTGACTCTCTTAAAAAATTCATTTAGATCTTCGTCTCTCAGTCCGGTTAGCGGTTCGCTGTAAGCGAGTTATACTAGGAATTGAGTAGCTCACTCATTACCTTGCTGTCATCTGTGTAGGACTCATCTTGTTTAAGTAGGGGCCCAATACTGGATGTTGTTCTCGACTTTGATTTGGCATAAGAGAAGAAATACTTTGGGGTTCTTTCGATTTCATTTATGGCTTTTAGTTCTTCCGCGCGATTCTTGACTCCTGTAGGATTCCTTTAGCTTTAGTTCGATGTTTGCTATTTTCTCCTCCATTTTTAAAAAAAGAATGTGCCTTGAGCATACATCGAGTGCCACAGAGTTAATCTGTTCTAGGCATAGGTTGAAGTCTGCGTTGCTCAGGCTATCTTCCCAGCTTATTTCAATTATAACTTGGTTTACTTGGTCCCACTTTATGTTCTTGTTATTGAAATTGAATTTGGTGAAGGCTCCCTCGTGACTGATCACATTTTGTCGGTCTGGGGCTCCGGGCATGCATGTCTGAACCTCGATTATGTTGTGATCTGAGTATTTTGTTTTTGATATGGTGACATTTCGTATCAGATCATCATTGTTAGTGAAGATGAGGTCAAGTGTATTATCCAATCTGGTATATACCTTGTTGATAAATACCGACAAGTTGGTTTAGAAAGCCACGTAAGCAAACACTATGACATATTTATTAGAAAACGTTTTGGTCCTGGGACCTTGATCACTTTTAACATGTTGTTGGTTTAATATGAATTTTGTGCAGAGATTTAAAAGTTCATGTGTGTGTGAGTTTTCATCTGAGCTGTCTCCTGGTGTTATCTCTACAACAACATTATTTGCTATATTCCTCCATTTTAGGTGCCTTAAGTTGAAATCCCCCACTTCAGCATGAATATAACAATCTGTCAGCAAGATCAAAAGAAAAGTACTATACCAAGGGTTTGAAGGGTCTGATGAGAGCGAGGGCCTGGTTGAGGGGTCGCGGTTTACTGGTGCAGAAGGTGAGAGGATCGTTGAAGTATCCTATTGTGTAGTCCACTACCTCCTCCCTCTCACCTATTATGGCAATGTTGAGGGAGAAATCCGCTTTGTACTTCTCCAGTTCTCCTATCACACCTACACACGGAGATCACAAGTAGTGACAAGGAATGTGAGAAAAGTGGAACTATGCAGTAATTGAAGAACAAAAAGGACAGACCAGAGAAGAAAGATGCTTTATGCTACATAAATTTAAGTTAACATAAAGAAAACATTGCACCATAAACTGAAGTATCAGGTTTCCTACCATATGCAGTCTTTTCAAAATTAAAATAAAAGGTTTCCCATTATAGTAACTTACTGAAATTAAAAATACTTTCAAGAGAGAGGGAGGGAATCTCTTATATTGATGATGGGCTTTTATTCTGAATAATTAGAATTATCATAGTCTTCCTCGGATCAAGCCTGACTATGTTTCAGAACTCAGACGTCTTACAACTTTTTTTTCAACCCCATCTATACTTATGTTAAACAACCTGGTGACATAACATTCCTATCTAAGGGACACTTTTACTGTACTGCTATTAATTTAGCTCATCTCAGCGATTACAATAAATGAAATTGAAAATAAAATGGATATGGCTTTAGGCAGTTAATGGCCGAATAACTATATGTATCAAACTAGCGCTGGTTTAACATTTTAAGTGACCATAGTAATAATGCTCAGACCAGTGTGGGAACCGTTTTCGAGTCGTAGACCCCACTGGCCGTCTGGGGGCTCCCTGATGCTGTACGTGAAGTTGAGCACTGAAGACATTGCTCTGAGCATGAAATCGTCCACACACTCCTTCAGGTGGACCACACCTTTCTTAACTTCATAGAAGGTGAAAGGATCGTAATCCATAGTCACGATGGTGAAAGTATGGCCATGGAAATTCTGCAACAATGAGGAAATTAATATACAACCTAGCCACAACACAGGTAAGCTTCTAACCTACAACTTAGTCATATCACAAGTACAAAACCTACAGGGTGTGCAAAAGTTTTCTTTGCTATCTATTCTTGGTTAATTGATCTGTGTCCATACGCTTTTTAAACTTTATCTTTCACCTTTATGGCTAAATATCATAAAAGTAATACTCTAGGGCTATTGTCAAGGCATAAACATCTAATAACTGCAGTTAAAAAAACTAGGTCCAAAATAGTTATTGCATGTTTTGAGGTTTAGCTTAATAGTCCCTATACCATCAAAAGCCTCTTCCAGTCCGTCTTTCAATGAGTGTATTTAAGATACTCTCCAACTGTGAGGGCATAACATCTCAAGCGTAAAATTTGAGCCTATTAAATAAATTAAATTAAATACTAAATCTACATTATGAAGTCTTACCTCATATTTCTCATTCGTATGACTGGATTACAAGCAGCTTCACTTAGTGTTTTTGTGTACTAGAAAAATTCTAAAAACTTTAATCTTTATTATTCATTATTATTATTACTAAAGATTAGCCGGTATTCTCCCGGCCCGGGCCTTTTCCAAGTGGTGGCCCGGCCTTGGCTCCCTCTTTAGGGAGTGTCTGAGACCTAAGTCTCCCATGGGGGGAGGCACAAGTACCTCCTCATCTTTGGGACCAACTGTCCCCAGGCCTAGCCACAAGCTAGGCCTCTCTGGTCTGCCATCCCCGCCCCAAGGGAGCAAATGGGAATGACAGTCTTATGAGCTAAAGGCTTGGACTCAGGCACCTACCCTACCCTAGAAGGGTTAGGCATGGTGTCGATCTTTATTATTTAAAATTGCAGACGGTTTTGTGAAGTTTTCATTAAGCAGATTATATTACTGTACAGTGATACGTAATTTTTTCATTGGTTGTCTTCTTGGCATTTGCATTAATAATTCAGCTTGAAGTTTTATGTTATCTGTTTTGACAAAAGTTTTTTTTTAACACAGGATAAACCAAGAAAACCATACACATATGACTTTCTTTTTCAATGGAATTTTCTCCAAAAATGCGACCCACAATAATCTGTTTCCACATAGGTATTTATTTCATAGCTGTTATAACTATAATAACATTTATTTCTACAAGTAAATGATAGAACTAATACAAACCTAGCAAATATCAGTAACGTACTGCATAGAAACTCCCAGGTTATACAGAGCATTTCGGGTAATTTGGTTAACTTTTGTTCGCAGGATGCAACCACACCAATCGGCTATCACCCTGGTACCTACTTGCTGCTAGGCGAACAGGGACACCACGTGTCATAAGAAAAAACGCCAAATGTTTCTAGCCATACTTGGGATCGAACCACGTACACTCATGGTGTGAGCTGAGTGCGCTACCAACCTAGCTAAGTGGACTTATTTTATATCTAGGTGGACTTATTTTATAGCTAGGTGGACTTATTTTATAGCTAGGTGGACTTATTTTATAGCTAGGTGGACTTATTTTATAGCAAGGTGGACTTATTTTATAGCTAGGTGGACTTATTTTATAGCTAGGTGGACTTATTTTATAGCTACGTGGATTTATTTTATACCTAGGTGGACTTATTTCATAGCTAGGTGAACTTATTTTATAGCTAGGTGAACTTATTTTATAGCTAGGTGGAATTATTTCATATCTAGGTGGACTTATTTTATACCTAGTCGGAATTATTTCATAACTAGGTGGACTTATTTCATACCTAGTTGGAATTATTTCAAAGCTAGGTGACAGGATGGATAATGAGAACCTTCAAAACTAGGGAGGCCAAGCCCATGATGACACTCTTCAGGTCACTTGTTCTATCTAGGCTGGAATATTGCTGCACACTAACAGCACCTTTCAAGGCAGGTGAAACTGGTGACCTAGAAAATGTACAGAGAACCTTCACGGCGCGCATAACGGAGATAAAACACCTCAATTACTGGGAGCGCTTGAGGTTCCTAAACCTGTATTCCCTGGAATGCAGGAGGAAGAGATACATGATTATATACACCTGGAAAATCTTAGAGGTACTAGTACCGAACTTGCACACGAAAATCACTCACAACGAAAGCAAAAGACTTGGCAGACGATGCAACATCCCCCCAATGAAAAGCACGGGTGTCACTAGCACGTTAAGAGACCATACACTAAGTGTCAGAGGCCCGAGACTGTTCAACTGCCTCCCAGCATACATAAGGGGGATTACAAATAGACCCCTGGCAGTCTTCAAGCTGGCACTGGACAAGCACCTAAAGTCGGTACCTGACCAGCCGGGCTGTGGCTCGTACGTTGGTTTGCGTGCAGCCAGCAGTAACAGCCTGGTTGATCAGGCTCTGATCCACCAGGAGGCCTAGTCACAGTCCGGGCCGCGGGGGCGTTGACCCCCTGAACTCTCTCCAGGTAAACTCCAGGTAAACTTATTTCATACTTAGGTGGAAGCATTTCATAGCTAGGCGGACTTATTTCATTGCTAGGTGGACTTATTTCATACCTAGGTGGACCTATTTCATGCCTTGGTGGAATTATTTCAGAGCTAGGTGCACTTATTTCATTCTTAGGTGGAAGCATTTCATAGCTAGGTGGACTTATTTCACTGCTAGGTTGACTTATTTCATTGCTAGGTGGACTTATTTCATAGCTAGATGGACTTATTTCATAGCTAGGCGGACTTATTTCATTGCTAGGTGGACTTATTTCATTGCTAGGGGGACTTATTTCATAGCTAGGTGGACTTATTTCATTGCTAGGTGGACTTATTTCATTGCTAGGTGGTCTTATTTCATAGCTAGATGGACTTATTTCACTCCTAGGTGGAATTATTTTCATAGCTAGGTGGACTAATTTCATAGCTAGGTAGACTTATTTCATACCTAGGTGGAATTATTTCATAGCAAGTGGATTATTTCAAACCTAGGTGGAATTATTTCATACTTAGGTGGAATTATTTCATAGCTAGGTGGACTTATTTCACACTTTGGTGGAATTATTTCACACCTAGGTGGACTTTTTTCTTACCTAGGTGGACTTATTTCACTCCTAGGTGGAATTATTTCATACCTAGGTGGACTTATTTCTTACCTAGGTGGAATTATTTCATACCTAGGTGGACTTATTTCTTACCTAGGTGGAATTATTTCATACCTAGGTGGACTTATTTCTTACCTAGGTGGAATTATTTCATAGCTAGGTAAACTTATTGCATGCCTAGGTGGAATTATTTGATAGCTAGGTGGACTTGTTTCACACCTAGGTGGAATTATTTCATAGATAAGTGAACTTATTTCACATCTAGGTGGACTTATTTAATATCTATGTGGAATTATTTCATAACTAGGTGGACTTATTTCAATGCTAGGTGGACTTATTTCATAGGTAAGTGGACTTATTTCATACCTAGTTGGAATTATTTCATAGCTAAGTGGTCTTATTTCATTCCTAGGTGGAATTATTTCATACCTAGGTGGACATTTCTTAGCTAGGTGGACTTATTTCATACCTAGGTGGAATTATTTCATAGCAAGGTGGACTTATTTCATTTCCTTGATGGACTTATATCATACATAGGTGGAATTATTTCATAGTTAGGTGGACTTATTTCATAGCTAGGTGGAATTATTTCATACCTAGGTGGAATTATTTCATAACTAGGTGGAATTATTTCATACCTAGGTGGAATTATTCCATAGCTAGTTGAACTTACTTCATTACTAGGTGGAATTATTTCATAACTAGGTGGAATTATTTCATACATAAGTACATAAGAACATAAGAAAGAAGGAACACTGACGCATGCGAAGCAGGTCCATGCCACCCCACGGCCTAGAACAATGACCACGTAGTCAGGTCGTAAGCTCCTCTCTGCTATGTGCGGGTTATTTGTGTAAGGTCACTTCCACTAAGGAAGGAACACTGCACCAGACCTGGTAGCTGAAGATATTCACAACTCACACCCACCCACACCCACTCATGTATTTTTCCAACCTATTTTTAAAACTACACAAGGTCTTAGCTTCTATAACGGTACTCGGGAGTTTGTTCCACTCAGCCACAACTCTATTACCAAACCAGTGCTTTCCTATGTCCTTCATGAATCTGAACTTTTCCAACTTGAAACCATTGCTACGAGTCCTGTCTTGGCTGGATATTTTCAGCACGCTATCTACTTCCCCTTTATTTATTCTTGTTTTCCATTTATACACCTCAATCATATCCCCCTAAATCTATGCCTTTCTAGAGAGTGCAGAGGGAAGATTGCTGATACATGGGATCAACTTTGTCATCCTCTTCTGTACGTTTTCCAGTGAATTTATATCCACTCTGTAATATGGTGACCAGAATTGTGCAGCATAATCTAAATGAGGCCTAACCAAGGATATATAGAACTGAAGAACAACCCGAGGACTTCTATTATTTATACTTCTTGATATGAAGTCAAGGATTCTGTTAGCTTTATTGCGAACACTTATGCACTGGTTATTTAACTGTCCAGCATTTAGCACTTTGCATTTGTCTATATTATACTGCGTCTGCCACTTCTCCGACCACTGCATTAGTCTATTCAAATCATCCTGGAGTGCACTAATGTCCTCAACAGAATGAATTGGACGGCCTATTTTGTAGTCACCAGCAAATTTGCTTATGTCGCTATTTATTCCCTCATCTACATCGTTGATGTAAATTTTGAACAACAAGGGGCCCAACACTGACCCCTGTGGAACACCGCTTGTGACGTGCCCTCATTCTGATTTCTCCCTATTTATGCAAACTCTTTGCTGCCTATTTGTCAACCACGCCTCAACCCAGGAAAAAATTTCTCCTATTCCGTGTGCGTTAAGTTTCCTCAAAAGTCTCTGACGTGGAACTCTATCGATAGCCTTACTGAAGTCCATATACACAATATCATATTCATTACCATGATCTACCTCCTCAAACGCTTCAGTGAAAAAAAGTTAGTAAATTCGTAAGACAGGAACGCCCCTTAGTAAAACCGTGTTGATATTCATTTATCAATTTATACCTATGAGTTGCTTCGGCAATTATTGATTCCATAAATTTTCCCACTATGGAGGTAAGGCTTAGTGGTCTATAGTTCGAAGCTAAGAACCTGTCACCTGCCTTGTAACTAGGCATTACATTTGCCATTTTCCAATTATCAGGCACTATGCCAGTTTGTAGTGACATGTAAAGATAAGCCAAAGGTTTACAAAGTTCCTCTTTACATTCCTTTAAAACCCTTGCAAACAATTCATCAGCGTCTGGGGATTTGTTAGGTTTTAATTTCTCTATTTATCTGAGGATCTTGTCACTAGTTACCGCAATCGTGCATAGTTTATTATCGACCTGTGTTACATAATTTATTTCTGGAATTTCGCTAGTATCTTCCTGAGTAAAAACTGAGAGGAAGTAAGAATTGAAACTTTCACACATATCCTCAAAAGTGGGCCTATCTTGTCTCTGTTCTTACTTCTGCATTGCTGAAAGAACCCCTTTTGGGTTAGTCTTATATAGGTGAGACCTACGTCTCACCTCCTGGCGCTATATAAGGCCCCATCCTATCACTTCAACTCCATATTGTTTCAGACTATGGAACAATACTCTTCTCCAGACTGAGGGACTTACCACCTCAAAACTTCAAGGGTGATGGACTGATTACATCGTCTTCAAGTCTCTTCTGCTTCTATCAACTTTTCTGTAATCGACTGAAGAAGCCTACTGTGTAGGCGAAACGTTTCGAAATAAAGATGCCTAACTGTTGCATATGTGTCTTACCTAACAACCTGTCGGTATTTTATACCATTTTAATGTTCATGATAGGGGTTGGGGGAGCAGTATAGGACCATTGAACATCTCTGAGGTAGATTGGCTGAAATCCATAATGACCATTTTGATGCGGTGCATGTGCGGGCAGGAGTGGAGGCTGTGCTGTGGGGGGACAAGCCTTCGGGTAGCGTTTTGCGACAGTTTCGGGTGAGGCAGAAGGAGTCAACCCTATTGCAATTGGAGGTTAGTGTGGGTATGGGTAGATATCAGAGGGGCCAGGTGCTAACAACTACGGAAGGCATGAGTAATTATGCTGATCATTGGTTCAGGGAGAAAGGGAGGCAGATGAAGGTATTGCTAGGAAGTTTTGAGAGGGGGTGGAGCTGGTTAAGGAGGCAAGGAGGGTGGGGGTTGAGTTGGGGGGTAGGATTAGCATAGGGGAAGTAGAGGAGGCAGTGTTCAACACTAGTACAGGCAAGGCACCAGGAATAGACAGGATATCAAATGATTTCTATAGGATTCATTGGGAGTATGTTCAACATTGTCTGGTGGAGGTCTTGAATTTCATGTTGCAGGAGGGGAAGCTAGGACAGACACAAAGAACGGGAGTGGTTGTTTTGGTCGGCAAGAAGCAGGAGGGAAGGGTCTTGGGTGTGTATAGAGCTATTTCACTAATGTGTTCAGACAACAAGATTTTTGCGATGATTTTGGGTAATAGGATGAAGAAAGTTATAGGGACTGTTATCAATAGGGGTCAGTTGGGAATCCCGGGACAAAGTATGCGAGATGCACATGGGCGCATAAGGTTTTTTTTGAAGAGTTGCAAGGGGGGGGGGAACTTTTGGGACTCGATTGGGAGAAAACGTACAACTGTGTGGATAGACAATTTTTGAGGGCTAGTTTGTTGAGTCAGGGTTTTGGGGAAGAGGTGGTGTGGTGGGTTGACACGCTGTGCTCATCGGCAATGGTGAGGGTCCAAGTTCATGGGATGTTGGGGAGTCTGGTAAGCATGGAGAGAGGCTTGCAGCAAGGGTGCTCGCTCTCTCAGATTTTGTTTGCGTGCATGCAGAATCCGTTCTATGGGCTTGTAGAGGGGGGACGTTTCAGGAGGGAAGGGACAGTTGTCGGTATAGTGGGGTATGTGGATGATACCCCTGTCCTGATAGATGGGGTTGAGGGTTTGCAAACTGTGGGAAGGGTGCTGGAGCTTTTTGGGGAGACAACGGGCATGCTTGTAAATAGGGTGAAATCGAGTCTCATGGAAGTAGGTTCTTGGGTGGGGGGATTTGTGATTGGAGTTAAGGTAGTCCATGGTGGATAGACTAAAGATCTGTGGGGTAATATACATGGCAGATGAGCAGGAGGCCAGACGGGTAAATTCAGAGTGGATGTTGGATAAAGCAGTGAGTAGGCTAAGGGGTTTAAGGGCAGGCGATGTCACCTTGCAGCAGAAGGCGGTGATAGTTGATTTTCTTGTTTATAGCAAAATTTGGGGTGTGACAGAGGTATATCTTTTGAGAACACAAGATGTACATGAGCTCCAGCATCGGGTATTACATTATATTTGGGGTTTTGGGAGGGCACCCTTTATGCTGCATTCAGAAGGCATTTCCCTATCCTTCATGTTGAACCAGGTCTCAGTTATAGCAATAATATCTATATTACATCCACTAGTGAGTAATCTTAGCTCATCTATCTTATTTCTTAGACTGCTACTATTTGTATAGTAAACCTTAAGGAGCTAGCCAGTCGTTGCTCTCTACTATCTCTCTTTGTTTATCACTTGATTTGCCTTTATTAGGAAATTTATTTTGAATATTGTCCTTTAAACATATCCCTGAGGTATCCTGGTAATATCTGCTGTTTCCAACAATAATACAGCAGCCTAATTGTTTACCACAAACACCAATACCTCTATAATCTATCAGTTTAAAGTCCTAAACAAGTCATCAATTACCCCCTCAATCGAATTGGCTAATGCAACCACTCCAACCCCAGAGAGATGAACCCCATCCCTTGCATACATCTCATGTTTGCCATAGAATTTGTCCCAGTTATCAATGAATGGGATTGCAAGTTCCTTGCGGTTCCTGTCTAGCCAGCAATTTATACCAATTGCCCTAGACATCCATTTATTGCTCACTCCCCTTCCAGGCAAGATGCTATATATGATAGGGATCCTTCCCTTAGACGTGACTACTTCCATGACTGACCTGTACTTATCCAGTAGCTCCTGTCTCCTGGTCTTCCAAATGTTATTTCCACCAGCACTAAGACAGATAATGGGGCTTGTTCTCATTACCTGACATAATATTATCCAACCTGCTGACTATGTCACCAACACCAGCTCCTGGGAGGCACACTAGCTTTTCTATCTCTGTTACAAAAAGCATGGTCCATATATCTTACCTGAGAGTCTCCCACAATCAGAATATTCTTACCTTGATTAGCAGCAGACTCAGAGGTACCTTTAACCTCACTAATCACTGAAGTACCTAGGTGGAATTATTTTATACCTAGGTGGAATTATATCATATCTAGGTGGACTTAAGAAGAATGTGAAAGAAATTTTTTTCTTTCGGCTCAGCCTCGTCGAGAATATTTTTTTCATTTGCTCTACTTCTGAAAAAAAAAATAAAAATAAATTTTCCCTTCAGAAAGAGACCCCCTCATAAGACCTGCATCTTAGGCAGGGGAAGTGGTAATGTGAGGGGAAGTGTCAGTGGAAGGTGTACGAGGCAACAGTGAAAACCTCGGGGTTACAGGCAGCAGTATCACGGGCGACAGCATAAATCTGTGTATTACACTCCAAGTCATATCCAATTTCGTCCCAAATCAATTTCGTCTAAAATGTCTTTTTAGACAGCAGAGGCGGCGACGTAAGGCCATTAACCTCAGTTCAAACTTATTCATAATCAGGTCCATGCCATAGTTAATAAACGACAGAAAATTTTGACTAAAGGGGATTATTAATGTTATAATCATAACTAAGCTTAGCTGACGAAAGGGGAAATTTCCCATTGGTTAGGCGGTGAAATGGAAAGGAGATATTGGAATGTTATTCAGGCAAAGCTGCTCAAACTTTACCCCAACCTTAATATGTCCAAAGACTTAAGTTCATTCAAATAGTTTACCATTATGCTACAGGTAGAAATGCGCAAATAATCCGCACAGAAGAGACTGAAATTTACGACGTTTCGGTCGTGCTTGGACCAACAACTAGTTACAGTGTGACTAGTTAATGGTCCAGGTGGGACCGAAATTTCGCTATAAGTTTAATTCTGCTATGTTCAGGTTATTTTGTGTTGTTCCAGCCATGGTATTGTGTCTTTTTATTTTATACAGGAAGAGAAAAAATTCACAACCTGTTGATATTATTTAACGTATATTATTTGTCAGTATAAAGTGAGTTGTTCCATACTTGTCCTTCTCCAGGCACCCAGACGTCGACAAGAGCCACCTAGGGACCTCCATTAGAGTAGGGGAACGAGGAAACCAGGTGGTAGACACGGAGGTCCTTGTGGATCACCTGACGTGTGTTCCTTAGGGCACTCTTCTCACAAGGCAACCAAGAGGCTATCACAGTGCTATACCCAGACCCTACACAGACAGTGGGTTTAGTGCTTTCGTAAATAATAATAATAATAATAATAATAATAATAATAATAATAATAATAATAATAATAATAATAATAATAATACGTAATAATGTGTATTTTCTCGGCTGCAAGAAGAGGCTTTAAACAAAAAAATAAGTCGCTTCCGGTACACTTTTGTACACAAATTATTTAATTCAAGTTAATTGTATTTAAATAAAAAAATCTGAACTATTACCAAGAACATAAGAATAGAGGAAGAGAAAGTAGTGGAAGTAGTGGAAGATAGGTACGAAAGAGGTACTTACTATGAAGGTACGCATGTACGCATGTACGCATAGCTAAGCTATGCGTACATTTTTTTTTCATAGAAAAGTTAAACAACTAAAGTGATGCATGAAATATAGTCGTTATTGACATTATTGGAATTTCTTCGTAAATGTTATCGTACTCACATTCCAACAACACGTGGTCACACAAACCATTTGTCTCCTCTTCTCTCTGGCACTATGAAAATGTTTGTAAAGTTTACCTTCTTGAGAGAAGCTCTCTAGCAAGGACTGTTGACACTGTGTGAGGGAAAAGTTCGACAGATAGGAGTAGCGAGCGAATATAAGGCGACGATGGTTTGTTTGGCAATCTGCTTGTTAAGGAAGGGTCAGTGTCTAGCTCCTGCTTCCCGCCCCCCATCCTTTTCTCCACACTGAGAGGTGACGTGTGGGACTCCATCCAAATGGATAATCACTTGACTAGCAGCTCCCAACACATCTGTAAGTAGGTGCCTCTGCTCCTGTCTTAATTGATATATTGGTTAAAAGCTTCACTTTCATTTAATTTTGAGACTTAGTTCTTTTTGCTCTGACTTTCATTTTTACATCTTGACTTTAAATCCTCACCAGTCTTTTAAATGCCTTACACTTATTATGGAGCAGTGGGTAACTTTTGTCTCTGTCTAGCTTGGACTGCCAGCTAGGGTCATCTGGCAACTACAGAGGCTTAAAGGAGAGTAACCCAACTTTGGTTCAGAGACGTCACCCACGATCTACTTACCTTAATGTGACTAAACCCAGGCAGCTACCCCTCATCTCTGCAGTGGTGAAAGACCTGCGTTCCTATCATCTTGACGGATCATCCAAGACTGAATAAGAACATAAGAAAGACGGAACACTGCAACAGGCCTTCTGACCCATGCGGAGCAGGTCTATGTCCCCCCCCCCCCGATTAGCCCAATGACCCACCCAGTCTGGTCACCCCCACTAAAGAAAAGAGCATGGCACCAGACCCAGCAGCACAACTCACACCTACCCACACCCACCCACACCCATTCATGTATTTAACCTATTTTTAAAACTACACAACGTTTTAGCCTCTATAACTGCACTCGGGAGTTTGTTCCTCTCATCCACAACTCTATTACCAAACTAGTGCTTTCCTATATCCTTCCAGAATCTGAATTTTTCCAACTTGAAACCATTGCTGCGAGTCCTGTCTAGGCTGGAATTTTTCTGCATGCTACTTACATCCCTTCTATTTATTCCTGTTTTCCATTTATACACCTCGATCATATCCCTCCTAATTCTACGCCTCTCGAGAGAGTGCAGATTCAGGGCCCTCAGTCTATCCTAATAGGGAAGATTTCTGATACATGGGATCAACTTTGTCATCCTCCTCTGTACGTTTTCCAGAGCACTTATATCCATTCTATAATACGGTGACCAGAACTGAGCAGCATAATCTATGAGGCCTAACCAAGGATATATAGAGTTGAAGAACAACCTGAGGACTTCTATTATTTATACTTCTAGATATGAAGACAAGAATTCTGTTAGCTTTATTGCGAACTGTTGTCTTGGCTTTAGATTACTGCTAACCATAACTCCTAAATCCTTTTCGCAATCAGTAGTATTAAGATCTACATTATTTAGTTTATTTGTGGCATGGTTATTTAATTGTCCAACATTTAGAACTGCATTTGTCTATATTAAACTGCATCTGCCACTTCTCCGACCATTGCATCAGTCTATTCAAATCATGCTGGAGAGCTCTAGTGTCCTCATTAGAATGAATTGGACGGCCTATTTTGGTGTCATCAGCAAATTTGCTTATATCGCTATTTATTCCCTCATTTATGTCATTATGTAAATTGTGAACAACACGGGGCCCAGCACTTGTGACGTACCCTCATTCTGATTTCTCTCCATTTATGCAAACTCTCTGCTGCCTATTTGTCAGTCATGCCTCTACCCAGGAAAAAAATTCTCCTATTTCGTGTGCCTTAAGTCCTCAACAGCCTCTGATGTGGAACTCTTTCGAAAGCCTTACTGAAGTCCATATACACAATATCATATTCATTACCATGATCTACCTCCTCAAACACCTTAGTGAAAAAGTTAGTAAATTCGTAAGAATTGACCTCATCGCTCTCGGGCCGTGAGGTTGTGCTACGCCTTGCTCCTGCATTTGTCACTCAACCTTGGTGGAGGACGGACGTTGGCTGTTGTACTTCTGTCTGTTGGTAGCACTGCGAGATTTTCTCAAGATGGCGCAGGCTGTCAGGAGACGTGTCAACACTGTGTGCATAGAAGTGCTGAATGGTGCGGTGTATAATACAAATGCATCTGTTGTACTGCCTGCTATCTAACGAGATACATATGGAATCAACAATGAAGATCTGTACGGCATTGCCTTAAACGGCTCAACGAGAATATTCGTGAAATTCGTGACGACAGTGACGTATGACAAGATGGTGGATCATTACCAGGATGTGTATATGACGGCTAACCCTGGTTTGGAAGTGAGAATGAGGGACGTGTCTAAGTATTATACTTTTGTAAAAATACGGAATGTCCCCTTTGAGGCGGATGAAGATGACATTAAAGCGTCGTTTGAGGAGTATGGACTGGTACATCAAGCAACGATTGGACGATGGTCAGATGGTATGTATGCGGGACTGCGTGAGGGATCTTTCACTCTCAAAATGTCCTTGCGGCGATCCATGCTTTCATTTGTGGCTTTGAGTGATTTTAAAACTCAGGTATATGTCACATATGCCGGGCAAAGGAGAACCTGTCGATTCTGTGGTGCATTTGAACATGTGGCTGCACAGTGTCCACGACGTTCGTCGACTGGGACACAGGGAGCAGGGACAGGAGGGGAAAATGAAAGAGAGGTGATGTCCCAGTCTACAGGAGAACATATTCAGGCACGTAGGACGTGGAGTGAGATTGTGGATGACAATCCAGAGGAGTGTGCTAGGTTACCGGAGGTAACACAGGACGTTGAGAAAATATGTATGGAGGAAGAGGTGGAACAAGTGGATTTGGGTAGTGAAGTGTCGGCTGCCATAAATAATGTTATACAGGAATTTTTGGATGATCAGCATGAAGCTGGAATGCTGAATATAGGCATGCATGAGCAACATATGAATCAGGGAGGGATGCATGAGGGAGGCAATGCGAGTAGGAGTGATGGGCAAACACAAGGGCTCTGTGAAACTGTAGTTGAAATACACAAGGCAGTCCGAAAGAGATGCTCACTGTTGCGGCTTCACGTAAGAGGGAGGCAGTTGCCTCTGATAGCGATGATATTCTTACACCTGCACAACGTTCGGGTTAAAAAGAAACAGTGGATGTGGCTAGGAAAGTCGGGGGTGAGTGGTAAGTGGAAGGTGACAGACGTGAATAGGAATGGACATAGTGAAAAGAATATTGATCAAAATCGTAAAGAAACACATGGTAAGAGATCTATTGGTAAGACCCCGTTAGCATTTTTAAGTGTTTAACATTGAATATAAATGGCCTCAGGGCCGAAGTGAAGAGGAGGATGTTCAGTGCCTTTTTAAGGCGATATGGGGTACAGGTTATCCTTTTACAAGAGCATAATTTTAAGTTAGGTCGGGATTTATTAGTTGAAGGGTATAAAGTTTATGCTGGGTATACAGGTAAACTCAAGGGAGGTGCTGCTGTTTTAATAGCGGAGATCAGTCCATTTCACATGTTACACTGGGAAGAAGGAGGGATGGGAGACTAGTAAGGGTGGATGGTACATAGGGTGGGGTTCCACTGTGTTTAGCAAGTGTTTATATGCCTGTAGACAGTAATAGGCACGTAAAGGAAGATTTTGTGAGGGATGTTCTTATTTATCATATGCGAGGGCTTCCTACATATACATTCTTTGGGGGTATTGGAATTGTGTGATCTGTAGGAAGGATGTGGAGCCGAGAGGAGCCGGGTGTGTGTTGGGGGTCCTACGGGATGTATTAGGGGGAGTCGGATTAGTAGATGTAGCGAGTGGGGAGGGGTGGGTGGTGGAGCATACTCATGTGAGGAGTGGATATGGAGCACGCTTAGATCGCATTTATGTCTCTCCTGGGATACAAGTTAATAATATCGAAACTGTTAATGTAGTATTCTCGGATTATAGCGGGGTGGTTGTGGACGTGGGTTGGGGTGATTTGCCAAAATGTTTTATGAGTTATTGGAAGCTAAATGTGAGCTTGTTAGAGGATAGGGAAGGTGGACTTCGTTTTGCGGAATGGTGGACAAATGAATGGAATAAAGGCAAGCAGGGAAGTGATATATTACTGTGGTGGGAGCAATGTGCTAAACCAGGAATCCGAAGTTTTTATGTGAGGAAAGGAAGGGAGGTTGGACAATGGAAATATGGATTACAGAGGTATTTGGAGGGACAGTTTAAACAGTGTTATGTAAATAATCATGGAGCTTATCCGGTATCGGAGATTGAGGGTATTAAGACGCAATTGCTGGAGATGCAGAATGCAAGGTTTGATGGTGAAAGATTAAGCGGTGGGTTGGAGGATGTTTTATGGGGTGATACACCATCAGCTTGCGTTCAGCGGTGATTAAAAATCCGGCAAAATATAATGAATATGTTAATGTTAGAAGTGGGTACACGGTGGGACAGCGGTTAGTAACGACTGAAGGTATGAGTGGTTTTGCGGATAAATGGTTTGAGATATATATGAGAAGGGGTAATACGAAGAAGAGGGACTTGCATATTATGGAGGAAGGGATAACACGAACCCTAGAATCAGAAGACAGGGTGGAGATAGAGGGACCGATAAGAGAAGACAAGGTGTTGAAGGCGTTACAGGGGACGAGTGTAAGGAAGACGCCAGGGATTGATGGCATTCCAAATGACTTTTATTTAAGTAACTGGGAGGTCTTGAAGGAATGCTTGGTGTGTTTGTTGAATGAAATGAAGGTAAAGGGATGCATGGGTATGACGCAACAGCAGGGGTCGTTGTCATGATTCCGAAGGGGGAAGTGCAGAATAGCATCATTGATTATAGAGATTTATCTTTAATGTGCGGTGATTATAAATTGTTTGCAAGGGTTTTAAGTAATAGGTTACGTAGTGTTATTGGGAGGGTTATAGATGAGGGACAAATGGGTGTGCCGGGGCGGTCAACAATTAGTGGACATGGGAGGATAAAGGACTATATAGATGACCGGGGGAAGAGTGGAGGGGGTGTATAAGGGCTGTGCGAATAAGGGCTTTAACAGGGCATTTTTATAAAACAAAGTGTAGGAATGAGGTCGTCTATGGACGAAGGTGGGATATAGAATTTCCGGTTCCGTATAGGGTACTGAATGTGAGAAGGTTGCGCGAATTAATAGTGTAATGGATGGATAGGATTGGTCTCTGCAATACGGGGGGAGGGGGGAGGGGGGAGGGGGGAAGAGTGTATAACTGCCATAAAATTTTTGATTGAATACTCTTTGGATAGGGCAAAGATTTAATTGTTGATGTTTTATAACATGGTGGTCACGGGGAACCTGGAGTTTACCTGGAGAGAGTTCCGGGGGTCAACGCCCCCGCGGCCCGGTCTGTGACCAGGCCTCCTTAGGTCAGTGTCCCAGGATGCGACCCACACCAGTCGACTAACACCCAGGTACCCATTTTACTGATGGGGAACATAGACAACAGGTTGAAAGAAACACGTCCAATGTTTCTACTCTGGCTGGGAATCGAACCCAGGCCCTCACCGTGTGAAGCGAGAGCGTTAACCACCAGGCCACCAGAGCCACCAACGGGCAGATATGGAAAATTTTCTAGGGTGCTTACCTGTATGTACCTCAACATTATATACATACCAGTAATCTCATTGGGAGACAATCATATTGTTTACCGTAGTCACCCCGTGTAGACATGTGAGAAAACTTAACCACCCCTGGTCGCACCAAGTGGTCCCCTCGACCTCACAATCTTATCCATATCTATCCGAGACCAGTATGGATTGGGTAGCACCCACAAGTACGGTGCTACTAATTAATTGTGGACTGTATAGATTATATTAGTTTAGCTGAATGAAGGGGAGGGGGGTAGGATACACCTGGATACATCCGTCAAGGAAAACATTTGTACATAATCCCACTACTTACCAGATGTTCTCTGGTGGTCACTTGATGTAGCTGGATCACTCGTAACCTATCTAATTATAACATACCACCACTGGCCAGTCTAAGGTTGCTATAACTAGAAGGGTTACTTAACTGTGGGTGATTGATATTCCTCATTTCTTGATTCACCATCTCATTTTCGGTGTCCTGCTACACCGACACGATTCTCATTCCAGCAGGACGAGGTATCCGCTGGTTTGTCCTGCTTTAGACGTCGTGACTCAAGGAGTTTCCCTTTCCTCGTCTCGTTAACAACGAGGTCTAGCGTGTTCACTCGGAGCAAACGACTTATTTCACTTCACATATTCTCTTAACTTAGCGTTATTATCCTTAATTACATTACAATTCACAAGACGATCTAATGACTCAAATTATTATACACATTAGAGATCACTCCATTAAGATCTGAGACCGATGAGTGATGATTAACCCAAGGGTAATTTTCCCGGGGCTCAGTCCAGGACGACGCGTCAGTCACCCCCGGTCCTACCCGTAATCACCTTTTACCACTCTATTATCGTGGTCCCGTAAATCACGTTCCCTCACTCTCCATTAGGAACAAAAAGCGAGGAGGCTTATCAAATCGGTCAGGTATTTTTATATTATTCTGTTGAGCAAGTGCGATAATCTTGGAAATATACTATTAAATCATATACCATGTAATATTATGTGTCAACCTATTTAAATATGGGTAATTACTGTATTAATGTGATAAGATGTTTCACTTAATTTAATATTTGTTATTAAATGTACTGTGTCTTTGGTGTAACTGTTTCAACAATACTTATATAATTATCATTTAGGTTTATTGATATATAAATTTTGGGGAAATAGGTGTAATTACCTACAGAGAATTCTTTATTTCGGGGTGAGGGGGGGGCAATTAATGTGTAATAAGTTTAAGTCAGTATGTATCAGTTAATATTTGTATTAATTCTTAAAAAAAAACCGTAAGACAGAAACGCCCCTTTGTAAAACCGTGTTGAGATTCATTAATCAATCTGTGCCTATCAAGATGGCTACGAATTACTTCTGCAATTATTGATTCCATAAATTTTCCCACTATGGAGGTGAGGCTTATTGGTCTATAGTTCGAAGCCAAGGACCTCTCACCTGCCTTGTACATCAGGCACTATGCCAGTTTGTAGTGATATGTTAAAAAGATTAGCCAAAGGTATGCTAAGTTTCTCTTTACATTCCTTAACACCCTTGCAAACAGTTCATCAGGATCTGGGGATTTGTTAGGTTTTAGTTTTTCTATTTGTCTAATGACCATGTCACTAGTTACCGCAATCATACATAGTTTATTATTGTCCTGTTCTACATAATCTATTATTTCTGGAATTTCGCTAGTACTTTGCTGGGTAAAAACTGAGAGAAAGTAGGAATAAAAATTTCACACATAACCTTATCACTGTCAGTGATCTGACCAGAATGAGCCTATCTTATCCTTAATCTTACTTCTGTATACCTGAAAGAACCCTTTTTGGGTTAGTATTCGAATCCCTTGCGACCTTAGCCTCATAATCCCTCTTTGCTTTTCTTATTCCTTTCTTTATTTCTATCTTTAATTGAATATATTGATTTCTTAACTGCCCATCCCCTCTTTTGATACGCCTATATAGGCCTCTCCTTTGACCAATGGGATGTTTTAATCTATTGTTCATCCATTTGGGATCATTTTTGTTAGATCTAATTTCCCTACTCGGAACAAAAGTTGTCTGGGCAGCTAGAACTATGCTCTGAAAAACGTCATATTGGCATTTAGATCACCTACCTGACCCATAGTCAGAACATCTCAATTTAGCCCACCCAGATAATTTTTCTGTCCCATGAAGTCGGCCAAGCGAAGATCTGGGACAGAGATTTGATTGCAGTTATCTGGGTAATTCCATGATATATTGTAACTAAGTGATTTTTGATCACTTTCCCCAAGCTCATCATTAACCTCAAGATTATTAATTAGTGGCACTTTGTTGGCAAGAATCAAGTCAAACAGATTGTTTCCTCTAGTTGGTTCTGTCATATACTGTTCTAAAAAGCAATCCTGAACCGTATCAAGAAAGTCACTAGACTTAAGATTTCCTGTCATATTGTTCCAATCAATTTGTCTAAAGTTAAAATCTCCCATTAACACAATATTTTCATATCTAGATGCCTTATGAATTTCGTTCCTTAACAGCTTACTGCACTCCCTATCAAGGTTTGGGGGCCTATACATCACACCCAAAATTAATTTGTCACGATCTTTGAGAAACTCAAGCCAAACAGATTATGTGTTCGATGTTTCTAATCTTATATCATGTCTAGGACAACAATTTAAATTTTCTCTGACTTACATCGCCACTCCACCACCCTTCCTGTTGACCCTATCAGGGTGGAATAGTTTATAACCTTGTATGCTGCTTTCAGAACGCATTTCTCTATCTTTCAGGTTGAATCATGTCTTTGCTATACCAATAATGTCTATATTTACCTACACTAGCAAGTAATCGTAGCTCATCTATCTTATTTCTTAGACTCCTACTATTTGTATAGTAAACCTTAAGGGAGCTAGTCACTCCTTGCCATCTACTATCTCTCTTTGTTGATCAATTGATTTGCCATTACTAGCAATTTTATTTTGAGTACTGTCTTTTAAACATATTCCTGAGGTATCCCGGTAATAACTGCTCTTTTTAAACCTAATACTGCAGCCTGATTGTTTCCCACAAGCACCCATACCTCTATAATCTATCAGTTTAAATTCCCAGACAAGTCATCAATTACCCTCTCAATCGAATTGGCTAATGCAACCACTCCAGCTCCAGAGAGATGAACCCCAACACGTTTGCCATAGAATAGGTCTCAGTTATCTATGAATGGGATTGCAAGTTCCTTGCAGTACCTGTCTAACCAGCAATTTATACCAGCTGCCCTAGACATCCATTCATTGCCCACTCCCTTTCTAGGCAAGATGCTACATATGATTGGGATCCCTCCCTTAGACCTAACTACTGCAATGGCTGACCTGTACTTATCCAGGAGCTCCTGTCTCCTGCCCTTCCCAGTGTCATTACTCCCAGCACTAAGACAGATAATGGGTTTGTTCCCATTACCTGTCATAATATTATCCAACCTGCTGACTATGTCGTCAACACCAGCTCCAGGAAGGCACACTCTGTGTCTGACTTTTCTGTCTCTGTTACAAAATGCACAGTCCATATATCTTACCTGAGAATCTCTTACTATTAAAATATTCTTACCTTGATTAACAGGGGAATTAGTGGTACATTCAACCTCAGTAACCACCGAAGTGCATTTGTCCTGGACAACAGAGAATCGATTTCCTACCTTCACATCTTCTCTGTTAACCCTTTTTATCTTCCTTCTTCCTGAACTGTGAACCACTTGGCACTTAAAGCTGCTGCCACTATCACTGCTGGTGACCATTTCCTCCTTACCAGCTAAATCCTTCTCATGCTCACTCCCAAACTCATCTAGGCGAAGCTTCAGTCTCCTATTTTCCTCCTGAAGAAGTAGAACCTCCTTCTTCAACACCTGAACCTGAGATTCTAAAACATTACAACAAGCCATGGTGCTTGGTGGTTGGGTTGTCACGTACCAGCTGTGACACCCCCTACCCTCTCATCAACAACGGCTATAATTTCTGCAATGCGCTGTCAAATTAGCGTTGAATTAAATTATCATTTTCATATTTCATTTTTCATTTTCCTTCGAAATAGGATAAACACTCATGCTTGTTTTACATTTTCAATTCTTACAATAGTTTTTATATTTGTATATTATTGTTATTTTTCTATTACTTTTCCTAAGGAGGAGCCAGCCTTGCTAATACTTGCATAAGATCTTACAGGGCTTAGTAAACCTTCCCACACACTCTCCCCAAGACTCCAAATGTCTGTCTCGCAAGTGGCTTCTACAACACTTTCAGGAGTAAAAACTGTAAAACCTGAAGTAAATATAAATTGCAAATTACCTGATCGTTGGTCATTGATTCGCTTATTAACCGTAAGTCAACTGTCCCTGATTTCCCTACCCAGTATCAGTGGCCACGTGATTAGGGGCAAAATACAGTAAATAGTATCACCAACGGTTCTGTCAGAAACTCGTATCCACGATTCGTTATGAGTCCTCTGAAGCACATTAACTACCAGGTAACGCTGGGAAACCGTGTGGGATTCAAGAGATAGAAACATGTATGGATGTGTTGACGGCACAGGTCCTTGGGCAAAATTGCTAACCAGCGTCCTTCTTTCTCTAATTCGCAACAGCACCGCTAGGTGTCACTACTTACCTAATATTCCTGCTCGTTTCTACCTAATGTAAACATATTTAAGACTAAAACTAAATTTTTTAATTCTGTTATTAGTTCCTAATTCTACCTAAAACCTGTAATCTCTCAAATTAGTGTAAACCTATCAATAATTATGTGCTGACTCATGATGCTTTGTCGGCGTAGATTCTAGGTCTCTACTGTTTGTTTACAATGGCCCTGTGGGATTTCTTGAACTCGGTAATTCTCACAGGAACGTTCACATATTCGTAATAACTCCTACCTGGAGTATACTTGGAAAGTGTTCCGGGGGTCAGCGCTCCCGCCGCCCGATCAATGACCTGAGATATTCGAACCCATACCGCTTGAAATTGTTTCAAACCCTCCCTCTAAGACTTCCATGAATGGCCCCTACCTGCCCGTTCTTCCAACCAGGATAGAGCAAAGTATGTTGACTAAGTTCTCAACCACCTCAGTAGCTTTTCCGCTCTCTGAATTAAACACGTTTTAAAAAGTAGTACAGTGAGGAATACTAGAATTAGATAAGTACCGAAAAAGTTGTGTTGATCTAGAGTGGTGAGGGGAAGCACAGATCCCGTGTAGACCAGCATCATCTTGCTTGCATTCTGGAACCACTTGCCCCTCTGTACCGCCATCGTCACCCGGCCCACATCCTTCACGTCAAGAAATACTAATATTACTACTGATAAACAATAAATAATTATGGTGCAAGACCTATTTACGGGTAAATTATGATCTCTGAACGTTGAAGCGATGAGGCGGCTAGAGGGAGTGTATTAATGATTTGATCCAAGGAAGGGGAAATAACTCCAATTCCTTGCATAAAGAGTCCTTAAACTCAAGGACCGTGAGGTCTTACACAAACCACTACGAGGCATTACGTTGTGCAAAAGTAGCGTTTTATATATCTTACTTTTTTTTGGGCTGATACTGAAGCGCTAAACTTGAAGAGATCATTCAGCGCCTCGGAAAACGGAGACAATTACATTGGAAACAAGGACTGGGACTACAAATATTATGGGGCCCTCAACAGCATCAAGTAACCTCCATGGAGGAGTAAACTACCTTATAGCATCCGGCTAAATGACAAGCCAGCAAGGATGAGATCATGTTGGCCACCTCTTCTGCAGGAGGATCCTCTCCCTCTCTACCGGATGAAGTCTTTCTAAATTCTTCCAAGACCGCAGCGTAGGTACTAGCTTCTGGTAATACCACTCGGGGTCTGGTCCGTTCCGCTTTGTCTTCAGTTGAACGTATTTTCCCTATAAGCGAATCGTGGTCACGGTTTTGATCTGCAGCTGTGATAACGGTGGTGCGTGAGGCTTGCAGAACTTGCAGACCTATTGTCCAGGTAGGACTTGTATACGACGCCAGGAAAACTTGGTTACTAATGACAGGTAGTCAATCAGTGGGTGATAATGACCTCCTGACTGTGTGCTTGTCTGCTGGTGGAGTGTTTGTGTAGTCGTCTGCTTTTAAATTGCTTATATAATCTGCTGGAAAATTATTTGTATTGTCTGTTGGTGGATTTGCTGAATAGTCTGTTTCTGTTGGTGAGTTGTTTGTATAGTCTGGTGTTGGATTATTTGTTAATTCTTCTGGTGAACTGTTCGTCTTGTAGTCTGTTGGGGTACTGCTTGCATCGTCTGCTGGTTGATTGTTCGCATCGTCTCCTGGTACACTGCTTATGTAATCTGCTAGTGGATTGCTTGTGTTGTCATCTGGTGGATTGTGTGCATCTTCTGTTGGGGTATTGTTTGCATCGTCTGCTGGTTGATTGTTTGCATCGTCTGCTGGTACATTGCTTATGTAATCTGCTAATGGATTGTTTGTGTGGTCGTCTGCCGGTAGCTTGCTTGCATCCTCTGCTGGTTCATTGCTTATGTAATCTGCTATTGGATTGTCTGTGGTGTAGTGGTGGTGTGTGAGTGTGGTAATGGAGTGGGAGATGGCGAGAGGGAGGTGGTATCTGAGTGGGAGAGTTTTGTGTTGTTTTTGCTGCTGCAGCAGAGACGCACTGGAAGCAACATGTACCATTGTCCAGATTTTGACCACCATCACACACGCTCCGAACATCTTGAACTGCATCTGCAACATAAACATTTTGTTATATTCGTACCATAAATGCTGTTACTTAACGGAGGTGAGTGAGTGAGATGGTGTTGGTAAACAGGTCCTACTCTGTCCATTAAACTATGATTGCTCTGATGTTTTTTTTTTTTTTACATTTATCAAGTGAGTTTTGGTGGTTATAAGAGGGTGGTGGCTGGTGCAACCTGTCACAGTGGTGGCACTAGTGACACAATCCTGTTCTCAACCACCTAGAATCAATCCCACATTAATTTTTCTGCTTCACGCACACACACACACACACACACACACACACACACACACACACACACACACACAGTAGTAGCGACCAGTGAAGAGGCTCGGCCAGGAGCTAGGACTCGACCCCTGCAACCTCAACTAGGTGAGTACAACTAGGTGAGTACACACACACACACACACACACACATGCACAGGGAAAGGCAAAGGGAGGAGGAGAGGGCGAAGTCAGTGTTTATTCATGGGCTTCAGGAGAGTGAGGGAAGGACACAATGAAAGACAGCAAGCAGAAAGACAGGAGATTGAGAACATCATCAAAGAAATAGGCGAAGAGGACATGTCTGAGAATGTAAATTTTCAGAGAATAGGGGGTTATTTGAAGGGGAGAAAATGGCCGATCAAGCTGATTTCTCCCCTTCAAGTACCCCCCTATCCTCTGACGGTTGAAAGAATTGTAAGCATACAAGAGGATGTTCCTAGAAAGAAACAGAAAAATAGAACGACAGCAGCTGAGGGAGAGGACACAAAAGCAAAAGGGGCTAGGAAGAGAGACAAGGAGAGAATCAGCAAAAGACAACCAGAACAGGGCAGAGCAACAAAAGAAAACACACACAGAACCATCCGCAGAACCCCACAACCAAACACGTTATCCCAACACAGACCACAACCCACACTCACAGCCCCCACCCCACACCACGCTGTAGGATCGCACAGCACACTGCCAGACCCCCCACCCTCACAGACTGAAGGTATGGTACACAAACACTGATGGAATAACAAATTAATGGGAGGAGTGGGACGAGAGATTTAAAGAGGCATCACCGAACCAAGCTCAAAGGGATGATATCAGATGTCATCTTTCCAATGGGATATCAAATCCTGAGGAAAGACAGAGGGAACAGAGGGGGAGAAGTGGCACTGCTGATCAAAAACCGATGAGATTTTGATGAGCTGGAGAGAGGAGACAGAGGAGAAGCAAGAGATTATATAATAGGAACGCTTCAGCCTGGAGGTCTCAGGGAGTTAATTACAGTGATGTATAACCCACCACAGAAGATCAGGGGGCCAAGGCAAGAGTATGATGAGAGCAATAGAGAGATGGATTACACACTGGCTGAAGTGGCCAGCAGGGCTCTTGTGAGCAGGGCAAAACTACTGATCATAGGTGCCTTCAACCACAAGAAAATCGACTGGGAGAACTTAGAGCCACATGGTGGCCATGAAACGTGGAGGGCTAAGATGATGGAGGTGGTACTGGAAAACCTCATGTACCAACAAGTAAGGGACACTACCAGAGAGAGGATGAACCAGAGAGACTGAGCCTAGCATTCAGCTTGAGTAGTGCAGATGTTGAGGACATCACATATGAAAGACCCCTTGGGGCCAGTTATCGTGTGGTTCTGAGCTTCGAATATATAGTAGCTACAGGTGGAAGGGGAAGAAGGAAGGGCCGGACGAATGAAGCCAAACTACAAGAATGGGGATTACCCAGGCATGAAGAACTTCCTCAGTGGAGTCCAGTGAGACAGAGAACTGGCAGGGAAGTCAATAAACGAGATGATGGAATATGTGACAACAACATTCAAGGAAGCTGAGAAGAGGTTCATATCCAAGGGGTAACAGGAATAACAAAAAAGCCAGAATGAGCCCATGGTTCACCCCAAGGTGCAGGGAGGCCAAAGCCAAGTGTGCTAGGGAGTGGAAGAAATATAGCAGGCAAAGGACCCATGAGAATAAAGAGAGCAGTCACAGAGCCAGAAATGAATATGCATGGGTAACAAAAGGGTGTTCCTAGAAAGAGACAACAAAAACAGAACGACAGCAGCTGAGGGAGAGGGTATAGAAGTGAGACGAGCTAGGAAGAGAGACAAGGACGGAATCAGCAGAGGACAACCAGAACAGGGCAGAGTAACAAGAGCAAACACAAAGATAATACGAAAATGACATAGTAGCAAGAGCCATATCTGTTGCAAAGCTGTTGTACAGCCACATCAGGGAAAAAACAACGGTCAAAGACCAGATAATCAGGCTGAGGAAGGAAGGAGGGGAGGTCACAAAAAATGACCACGAAGTATATGAGAAGCTCAACATGAGATTCAACGAAGTGTTCACAGAGGAGACAGAAGCGCTTCCAGAAAGGCAGAGAGGTGGGGTACACAATCAAAGGTTGAACACAATACATACAGCCGAGGAAGAAGAGAAGAGGTTGCTAAGCGAACTAGATACCTCAAAGGCGATGGGGCCGTATAACATCTCTCCATGGGTTCTGAGAGAGGGACCGGAGGCGCTTTGGTACCACTTATAACTATCTTCAACAGAAGTATCGAGCAGGGCGGCTACCGGAAGTATGGAAAACAGCAAATGTAGTCCCAGTTTTTCAAAAAGGACACAGACATGAAGCATTAAACTATAGACCAGTGTCATTGACGTGTATAGTATGCAAGGTCATGGAGAAAATTATCAGGAGATGAATGGTGGAGCACCTAGAAAGGAATGATCTTATCAACAACAGCCAGCATGGTTTCAGGGACAGGAAATCCTGCGCCATAAACCTACAGGAATTCTTTGAGAGGGTGACGGCAGCAAGATAAGAGAGAGAGGGGTGGGTAGATTGCATTTTCTTAAACTATCAGAAGGCGTTTGACACTGTTCCACACAAGAGATTGGTGCAAAAGCTGGAGGACGTGGCAGGGATAACAATGCAGGCACTACAATGGATCAGGGAATACCTGTCAGGAAGACAACAGAGAGTCATGATACATGACGAGGTGTCATAGTTGGCGTCTGAAACAAGCGGGGTGCCACAGGGATCAGTCCTAGGACTGGTGCTGTTTCTGGTATTTGTGAACGACATGACGGAAAGAATAGACTCCGAAGTGTACCTGCTTGCAGATCATATGAAGTTGATGAGAATTCAATGGGACTAGGACCAGGCAGAACTACAGAGGGATATAAACAGGCTGCAGGCCTGGTCCAGCAACTGGCTCCTGGAGTTCAACCCCACCAAGTGCAGAGTCTTGAAGATTGGGGAAGGGTAAAGAAGACTACAAACAGAGTACAATCTAGGGAGCCAGAGACTACAAACCTCACTCAAGGAAAAGGATCTTGGGGAGAATATAACACAAGGCACATCTTCTGAGGCGCACATCAACCAAATAATTGCTACAGCATACGGGCACCTGGCAAACTTAAGAACAGCATTCCGACATCTAAATAAGGAGCCATTCAGGACCCTGTACACTGTGTACGTTAGGCCCATATTGGAGTATGCAGCGCCAGTTTGGAACCCTCACCTAGCTAAGCATGTAATGAAACTAGAGAAAGGGGTAAAGGTTTGCAATAAGACTAGTCCCAGAGCTAAGAGAGGTATGTCTGACGCGGAGAGGTTAAGGGAAATCGACTTGACGACTCTGGAAGACAGGATAGATATGGGGATATGATAAGGAAATATAAAATACTGAGAAGAATCGACAGGATGGACAGAGAAAGAATGTTTGAAGGATGGGACACAGCAACAAGGGGTCACAGTTAGAAGTTGAAGACTCAGATGAACCACAGGGAATAGTCGTGGTAGTGATGTAGTGGAGGCAGGATCATACATAGCTTTAAGAAGAGGTATGATAAAGCTCGTGGAGCGGTTAGAATGACCGAGTAGCGGCCAGTGAAGAGGCTGGGCCAGGAGCCGTGACTCGACCCTTGCAACCACAACTAGATGAGTAGAACACACACACACACACATACACACACAGTCACACACAAAACGAGACTATCCTACGAAGAGTGTCTAAGGGAAATTGGCCTCACGACACTGGAGGACAGGAGGGTCAGGGAAGACATAATAACGACATATAAAATACTGCGAGGAATTGACAAGGCGGATAGAGACAGGATGTTCCAGAGGTGGGGCACAGAAACAAAGGGTCACAATTGGAAGTTGAAGACTACTATGAGTCAAAGGGACGTTAGGAAGTATTTCTTCAGTCACAGAGTTGTCAAGAAGTGAAATAGCCTTGAATGTGACGTAGGGGAGGCAGAAACCATACATAGTTTTAAGACGAGGTTTGATAAAGCTCATGAAGCAGGGGGAGAGAGAGGACCCAGTAGCAATCAGTGAAGAGGCGGGACCATGAATTATGAATCGACCCCTGCAACCACAAATAGGTGAGTACACGATGTGAGGCTAATGAAGAGAATTCAATCGGACGAGGATCAGGCAGGACTACAAAGGGATCTGGAGAGGCTGCAAGCCTGGTCCAGGAATTTACTTAAAGAGTTTAACCCTACCATTTGCAAAGTCATGAAGATCGGGGAAAGGCAAAGGTTCCCGCAAATAGAGTGCAGTCTAGGGAGCCAAATACTGCAAACCTCACTCTAAGGAAAAGATCTAGGACCTAGCACTACTACTGAGACGAACTTTAACCAAATAGCCGCTGCAGCATGTTGGTGACTAACAAACCTAAGAATAGCGTTCCGACACTTCAGTAAGGAATCGTTCAAGACTCTGTACACAATGTACGTCAGGCCCATACTGGAGTATGGAGCACCAGTTTAAAACCCACACCAAGTGAAGCACATCCGGAAATTAGAGAAAGTGCAAAAGTTTGCAACGAGACTAGTCTCGAAGCTAAGTGGCATGTCCTACGAAAAGAGGTTAAGGGAAATAGAGCTGACGACACTGGAGTACAAGAAAGGAGAAACATGAAAACGACATATAAAATACGAGAGGAACTGACAAGGTGGACAGAAGCAGAATGTTCCAGTGACTGGACACAGCAACAACCGGTTACAACCAGAAATTGAAGACTCAGATGAGTCACAGGGACTTTAGGAAGTATTTTTTCAGTCATAGAGTTATCAGAAAGGTGAACAGTCTAGAGACTGGTGTACTGGAGGCGTGATTCGTACATATCTTTCAGAAGAGATATGATATACCTCATGGAGCAGGGAGTGAGTGAATCTAGTAGCGACCAGTGAAGAAGCGGGGCCAGGAGCTATGATTTGACCCCTGTAACCATAGGTGAGTACACACACATACATTATATATATATATATATATATATATATATATATATATATATATATATATATATATATATATATATATATATATATATATATTATGTATGTACAAGTATGTCGTGCCGAATATGTAAAACTGGTCAATTAGCAAGAACTCATTTAAAATTAAGTGCTTTCTAAAATTTTCTCTTATACACTTAAAGATATATTTTCTTCATTAATGTTTATGTAAAAATTTTAAATTTTGCACCAAAAGAAACTTAGAAAACTTACGTAACCTTATTATAACAAGAACAACTTATTTTAGCCTAACCCAACTAAATATATTTTAGATTTGATTAGAGTAATTTAATACTAAACAAACACAGTGAAATATATTTTTATCGTTAGGTTCAGAATGATTTTGGGGAAATTATTGCATACACAAATTTTCACTTGTCCTATATGGCAAGATGAGCGCTGCTATTTAAGCCAAGATCGCATATTCGGCACGACATATATATATATATATATATATATATATATATATATATATATATATATATATATATATATATATATATATATATATATATATATATATATATATATATATATATATATATATATATATATATATATATATATATATATATATATATATATATATATATATATATGCGCAATAAGATCACAGTAAACAGGTGATTTCGGAATATGCAAAATAACCACTCTGAAAGAATAGAGAAATTCCAAGCGCTTTCGTGACTACTCACATTATCAAGGAACTATGAAAGTAAAGCATACAAGGAAGCTATATAAGGGGTCCGGCCAGCACCTCACTATCAGATCCCACAACGGTTAAACACCTGACGCGCGCCGACCCAACTTGGATAGGTTCTTTGCACAACTCACCCCACAAACTATTCTACCCAAGAAAATTTAAAAATTATTTGTCCAGTGTATTATTAAATTCTTCCCAAATTCTATTAATTATAAATGGATCTAATTTATATAAACCAAAGGAAATATTCATATTATTGTCAAAACTGCTTTTTATGAAACAAGATTCAATTATATTCCTGTCGACCATGGACTTGCTTGATACTACTTTCTCAACTTTTTGAAAATCAATTGGATGGTTAAAATCTCTTACATGAATAAATAGAGCATTGGAATCTTGTCCAGTTCTAATGCTATATTTATGTTGTTTTAATCTTAGTTCGAGATTTTTACCAGTTTAAAACAACATAAATATAGCATTAGAACTGGACAAGATTCCAATGCTCTATTTATTCATGTAAGAGATTTTAACCATCCAATTGATTTTCAAAAAGTTGAGAAAGTAGTATCAAGCAAGTCCATGGTCGACAGGAATATAATTGAATCTTGTTTCATAAAAATCAGTTTTGACAATAATATGAATATTTCCTTTGGTTTATATAAATTAGATCCATTTATAATTAATAGAATTTGGGAAGAATTTAATAATACACTGGACAAATAATTTTTAAATTTTCTTGGGTAGAATAGTTTGTGGGGTGAGTTGTGCAAAGGACCTATCCAAGTTGGGTCGGCGCGCGTCAGGTGTTTAACGGTTGTGGGATTTGATAGTGAGGTGCTGGCCTGACCCCTTATATAGCTTCCTTGTATGCTTTGCTTTCATAGTTCCTTGATAATGTGAGTAGTCACGAAAGCGCTTGGAATTTCTCTATTTTTTCAGAGTGGTTGTTTTGCATATATATATATATATATATATAGATATATATATATATATATATATATATATATATATATATATATATATATATATATATATATATTTAACAAGTCGGCCGTCTCCCATCGACAGATAGACAGATTGATAATGGGCCAAGGGTCAGTTAACTAAATTATAGTAGTGAAGGATTACTTGCGAAATGAAAAGCATAGCCTTATTTGCATTTTTTTTGAAGAAGCACTAAAGCCGTAGAGAAATGAAAAGGTGATTAGATTTGAGTAACAGAAATAGATGACGACAGCTCATTAACTTCCAACAGTTTCCTTGTTTACTGATAAATGTTGAGACACAGTCAGCAACATTTATTTTGTAAACGCTATTAATTTATTTTATTTTTAGTCTTTTATTTGGGCATGATTTTAATTCGTTTAGTGGTTGATCCATCGTCCAGTTTTAATAAATATGCCAATATTCCGTAGATAAAGTTGCCATGACGCTCTCCACAAGCACTTACTTCATATATCAATATATGCTATACACGTCATATATACTATACAAGTTATATATACTATACGTTAGTGAAACAGGACTTTAGTTTAATGCCTCATACCTGTCTCCTTTTTTAAAAATTGGAACTACATTTGCCATCTTCCATACCTCAGGTAATTGCCCAGTTTCAATGGATGTGTTGAAAATCTTTGTTAGTGGCACACATAGCATCTCTGCTCCCTCTCTAAGAACCCACAGAGAGATGTCTGGTCCCACCGCCTTTGAGGTATCAAGTTAGCATAGATTCTTCACCTCCTCGGTTATGTGTACCTCATCCAACACTTGTTGGTGTACCTCCCTGTTCTGAATTCCTGGAGTCCTACCTGTTTCCACTGTAAATACTTCTTTAAATCTCATGTTGAGCTCCTCACATTCCTCTTGGTCGTTTCTTGTGAACTCCCCACCATCCTTCTTCAGCTTGACTACCTGGTTCTTGACTTTTGTTTTCCTTCTGATGTGGCTATGCATCTTTGGGTCAGATTTGACTTTCGGTGCTATGTCATTTTCGTATTGTCGCTGAGCCTCTCTTCTTATCTGTGCATATTCATTTCTGGCTCTTCGGCTGATCTCTTTATTTTCCTGGGTCGTTTGTTCTGTACCTTTTCCATTCTTCAGTGCACATAGTTTTTGCCTCCCTACACCTTTAGGTGAACCAAGGACTCGTTCTGGTGTTCCCATTATTCCTGTTTAAATTGGGAACAAACCTCTCCTCTGCCTTCTTGCATTTTGTTGTCACATAGTCTAACATTTATTTTACTGGTTTTCCTGCCAGTTCTCTATCCCACTGAACATCTTGTTGGAGGTTCCTCACAGCCCCCTTGCTGGTGAATGAGGTAACAGTCTCTGATGTCATTCCCGAATTGTTCCTTAGTTCTTTATGCTGTTTCAGAATTTTCAGTTCCTCTTCTAATCTCTGTATCTTAGCCTCTGCTGCTGCGACTTGCTAGTAACACACACACCAGAGCTGGTAAAACACACACCAAGGCTGGTAACACACACACCATGGAGGGCAACACACCAGGGCTGGTAACATACACCGGGGCTGGTGCCATATACACATCAGGGTTTATAACACACACACACACACACACACACACACACACACACACACACACACACACACACACACACACACACACACACTCGCCCAAGAAGATCTAGGGGTGAGTATAACGCCGAGCATGTCTCCAGAAGGACACATCAACCAGATAACTTCTGCAGCATATGGGCGCCTGGCAAACCTGAGAACAACGTTCCGATACCTTAGTAAGGAATCGTTCAAGACACTGTATACCGTGTACGTCAGGCTCATACTGGAGTATGCCGCACCTGTTTAGAACCCGCACTTGATCAAGCACGTCAAGAAATTAGAGAAAGCACAAAGGTTTGCGACAAGGTTAGTTCCAGAGCTAAGGGGAATGTCCTATGAAGAAAGGTTAAGGGAAATCGGCCTGACAACACTGGAGGACAGGAGGGTCAGGGGAGACATGACTACGACGTATAAAATACTGCACGGAATAGACAAGGTTGACAAAGACAGGATGTTTCAGGGAGGGGACACAGACACAAGAGGTCATAATTGGAAGCTGAAGAGACAGATGAGTCAAAGGGATGTTAGGAAGCATTTCTTCAGTCATAGAGTTGTCAGTCAGTGGAATAGCCTAGAAAGTGACGTAGTGGAGGCGGGAACCATACATAGTTTTAAGACGAGGTTTGATAAACCTCATGGAGCAGGGAGAGAGAGGATCCAGTAGCAACCAGTGAAGAGGCGGGGCCAGGAGCTAAGAATCGACCCTGGCAACCACAAATAGGTGAGTACAAATAGGTGAGTACACACGCCACAGATGGTGACACACACACACGCAATGGATGCCAACACACATACCAGGGATGCCAACACACATACCAGGGATCACACACACACACACACACACACACACACACACACACACACATACACACACACACAAGAGTTGCAAACACACCCCAAACCTGGAAACACGCATACACCAGGCGGGCAACACATACACACACACCAGAGGTGGTAACAATCATCAGAGCTGCTAACATACACACACCAGAGGTGGTAACAATCATCAGAGCTGCTAACATACACACACCAGGGTTGGTAACACATACCAGGCCCGTTAACGTACACTAGTGCTTGTAATACACACACACATACACACCAGGGTTGGTAATACACATAAACACACCAGAGCTGGTAACACACACTAGGGCAGGTAACATACACAAAGGCTGGTAACACACCAGGGCTGGTAACACACCAATGCTGGTAAAACACGCCAGGGCCTGTAACGCACACAGAGGCTGGTAATACACACACACACACACACACACACCCACACACCCCGGGAACGGAGTATCGACCCCTGCAACCACAATTAGGTGAGTAAAATTAGGTGAGTACACACAAACACAGTCACACACACACACCAGGCCTTGTATACACACACACTACGTAATGCAGGTAACAGACACGGACACTCATTCACACACACACACTAGGTCTAGTAACACATGCACACCTGGGCTGGTAAAACACACCATGGCCTTTGACACACGCACACCAGGGCAGGTAACACACACACACACACACACCACAGCTGATGACACACACACCACGGCTGGTGACACACACACCAGGGCTGGAAACACACGCACCAGTCCTGGTAACACACCAGGACTGGTAACACACACCAGGGCTGGTAACACACACACCAGTAATGGTAACACACACACACACCAGAGCCCTTAACACACACACCAGGGCTGGTAAGACTCGCACCAGGTCTGGTAGCACACACACCAGGGTTCGTAACACACACATACCAGGGCTGGTAACACACAAAACAGGACTAATAACACAGGCACACCAGGGATGGTAACACACACACCAGTACTGGTAACACACACCAGGGCTGGTAGCACACACCAGGGCTGGTAACACACACCAGGGCTGGTAGCACACATCAGGGCTGGTAACACGCACCAGGACTGGTAGCACACACGAGGGCTGGTAGCACACAACACTGCTGGTAACACTCACTAGGGCTGGTAACACTGACCAGGGCTGGTAACACACACACACCAGGGCTGGTAGCACACACCAGGGCTGGTAACACTCAACAGGGCTGCTAACACACATACCAGGGCTGGTAACACTCAACAGGGCTGCTAACACACATACCAGGGCTGGTAGCACACACCAGGGATGGTAACACACATACCAGGGCTGGTAGCACACACCAGGGGCGGTAAGACACTCCAGGGCTGGTAACACTCACCAGGGCTGGTAACACACACCAAGACTGATACACACCAGAGCTGGTAACACTCCCCAGGGCTGGTAACACACATACCAGGGCTGGTAGCACACACTAGGGCTGGTAAGACACTCCAGGGCTGGTAACACTCACCAGGGCTGGTAACACACACCAAGACTGGTAACACACACCAGAGCTGGTAACACTCCCTGGGGCTGGTAACACTCACCAAGGCTGGTAACACACACCAGGGTTGGTAGCACTCACCAGGGCTTGCAACACACACACCAGGGCTGGTAACACACACGAGGGCTGGTAACATACAACAGGGCTGGTAGCACACACCAGGGCTGGTAACACACTCAAGGGCTGGTAACACACACCAGGGCTGGTAACACACACCGGGGCTGGTAACACACACAAGGGCTGGTAACACTCACCAGGGCTGGTAACTCACACACCAGGGCTGGTAACACACACCAGGGCTGGTAACACACACCGGGGCTGGTAACACACACCAAAGTTGGTAACACACACCAGGGCTGGTAACACACACCAGGGCTGGTAACACACACCAAGGCTGGTAACACACACCAAAGTTGGTAACACACACCAGGGATGGTAATTTAGAGCTACTCGGAGCTCTCATTCTCCAGTTACCTCATCAATTACATTAATTCTAAGCTTTACACAAGCAAATTTGCCAGGACGTAATAAGGTAAGCTTAACGTGCACTCTCCTGGCTCCATGATGCATCCACTACTGAATGTTGAAGCCGTTCAGAATATAAAAAAAATATTCAGGTATGTTTAACGGGATGTAGCGGGTGTCACAGTGTAGCGGGTGTCACAGTGTAGCGGGTGTCACAGTGTAGCGGGTGTCACAGTGTCATTCTGTTTTACTCATAGTTAACAGATGTACACACACACACAGTAGTGTGTGTACTGTGTGTTACTGACACAGCACTGACACTGTGCTGACCCAGTGATGACACAGTACTGACACAGTACTGACACTGTACTGACACAGCACTGACACTCTACTGACACTGTACTGACCCAGTAATGACACAGTACTGACACAGTACTGACACTGTACTGACCCAGTAATGACACAGTACTGACACAGTACTGAGACTGTAGACCCAGTAATGACACAGTACTGACACAGTACTGACCCAGTAATGACACAGCACTGACACTGTACTGACACTGTACTGACACTGTACTGACCCAGTAATGACACAGTACTGACACAGTACTGAGACTGTAGACCCAGTAATGACACAGTACTGACACAGTACTGACCCAGTAATGACACAGCACTGACACTGTACTGACACTGTACTGACACTGTACTGACCCAGTAATGACAGTACTGACACAGTACTGACCCAGACTGACCCAGTACTGACACAGTACTGACACTGTACTGACACAGCACTGACACTGTACTGACCCAGTAATGACACAGTACTGACACTGTACTGACACAGCACTGACACTGTACTGACCCAGTAATGACACAGTACTGACACAGTACTGACACTGTACTGAGACTGTACTGACACAGTACTGACACAGTACTGACACTGTACTGACACAGTACTGACACAATTCTTACACAGTTCATACACAGTACGGGCACAGTACTGACAATACTAATACAGTACTTACACAGTACTGACATATTACTGACACAGTAGTAACACAGTACTGACACAATACTGACGGTTGTGACACAGTACTGACACGGTAGTGACACAGTACTGACACAGTACTGACACAGTACTATCCATTCTAATACAGTACTAACACAGTAGTGACACAGACAATACTGACTCAGTACTGACACAGTAGTGACACAGTACTGGCACAGTACTGACACAGTACTATCCATACTATTACAGTACTAACACAGTAGTGACACAGTAGTGAGACAATACTGACTCAGTAGTGACACAGTAGTGACACAGTAGTGACGCAGTACTGACACAGTACTATTCATACTAATACAGTACTAACACAGTAGTGAGACAATACTGACTCAGTTCTGACACAGTAGTGACACAGTAGTGACACAGTAGTGACACAGTACTGACACAGTACTATCCATACTAATACAGTACTGACACAGTAGTGACACAGTAGTGAGACAATACTGACTCAGTACTGACACAGTACTGACACAGTGATGACACAGTACTGACACAGTGATGACACAGTACTGACACAGTGATGACACAGTCATCAATATGACGTATTTACAACACTTGGGTAACTTTATTATCTTAAAGTTTCGCCTGAAAGACTTCTTCTTTCTAATACAGGTGAAATCAACTGAAAACAATAATGTTTGTAGATGAATGGTTCAGAGAACCGACATGTTGATAAATTAGACACATGTGCAACTCTTGGGTATCTTTAATGAGGAAACGTTTCGCCACACAGTGGCTTCATCAGTCCATACAAAGGAGAATCTTGAAACGTTTCCTCATTAAAGATACCCAAGAGTTGCACATGTGTTTGAAAACAATAATAGAGTTGTTTTCACCAGTATTCGACTGAAAGCCCTGTTGTTCAGGCGAGAAAGTTACCCAGGTGGAAATAAATGGTATAAAATACCGACACAATGGAAATATAAACACAAATGCAGTATAATGTGATCCTTTATTGACAACGTTTCACCCACACAGTGGGCTTTTTCAAGTCACACACGGATCTACCTGGGGTTGGAAGGTACGAGAGTATTTATAGTCATGTTCAGAATGTTGAGGTCAGGTGGAGAATGCTGCATCTGATGATCTACCGGGTGGGGTTATACAGTCTTGGGTAGCTTGGCAGGGGTATTGGACAAGTTGTGAGTAGACCTTCTGCAGTGTTCTATGTTCTTATGTGGGATAGCGATGAAGAAGTTTCTTGGCGAGTGGTTCAGCTATGTTATAGAAGCCATTGTTCTGGTTGAAATTGTTGGTTGTAGAGATGAGCGATGATTCCAGGATTCTTCTGTATTGAGTGTTGTCTTCTGTGGCTATAAGTCTTGAGTTTCTGTAGTTAATTAAATGGTTGTGTGAATTGCGATGTTGTACACAGGCATTCCTTGTATCGCCTTCAATCCAGTTCACTCTTGAAGAAGAAGTCGACAACACTCTTCCTTTCCTTGATGTTCTGCTCTGCAAAGCTGACCACGAACTTCGTTTTAAAGTCTATCGAAAACCCACCAACCAAAACGATCTTCTCCACTTCTACTCTCACCACGACACCAAAACCAAACGTGGTGTAATTATAGGCATCTTCCTACGTGCACTCAGAATCTGCAGCAATGAGTTCCTTGAGGAAGAATGCACTATAATTGAACAAGTATTTTCTAAACTCCACTATCCTCGTCACTTCATCAGAGACTGCAGACGGCGGGCATTAAACATCTTCAACACACCCAGAGAAGACACTGCCGAGAAGAGATACATAGTCCTCCCAACCAACTCCATTGCCAAACATGTTTCCAACATCTTTGCCAAAACATCATTCCAAGTATCTACCTCCACAACCACGACCATCAAGGACATCACCAGTAGTAGACAGGACAAGCCTCCATCCTCTGCAGGGGTATACATAATCCCTTGTAATGACTGCAACAAATTATATGTGGGCGAAACATCAAGAGACCTCCAAACACGTATTTCAGAACACCAATATGCAAGCAGGACTGACGATACAAGGAATGCCTGTGTACAACATCGCAATTCACACAACCATTTAATTAACTACAGAAACTCAAGACTTATAGCCACAGAAGACAACACTCAATACAGAAGAATCCTGGAATCATCGCTCATCTCTACAACCAACAATTTCAACCAGAACAATGGCTTCTATAACATAGCTGAACCACTCGCCAAGAAACTTCTTCATCGCTATCCCACATAAGAACATAGAACACTGCAGAAGGTCTACTCACAACTTGTCCAATACCCCTGCCAAGCTACCCAAGACTGTATAACCCCACCCGGTAGATCATCAGATGCAGCATTCTCCACCTGACCTCAACATTCTGAACATGACTATAAATACTCTCGTACCTTCCAACCCCAGGTAGATCCGTGTGTGACTTGAAAAAGCCCACTGTGTGGGTGAAACGTTGTCAATAAAGGATCACATTATACTGCATTTGTGTTTATATTTCCGTTACCCAGGTGTTGGATATTGATCATGAAAAGATGTTACTATGATAACTAGCGAGTTAATGTTGTTAATATTTTATTGGGTAGGAATGCTGGGAGAATGTCTGTTAACACAGTTGTTAATGACAGGAGAACTCCGTGGAAGTTCCTTTTGGCAGACATTCTGCTGGATTATCGGCCAACATGGTAAATAATTGATATCGCATTCCAAGATGTGAGTGTTGACGGCTGTGTTATTACAGTCGACAAGGTTAGGAATTTGTCACAACAACACACCAAATATTGCACAAGTTAACTAGAGTATACAAACCACAACATGCAGATGTGATGGTAGATGTTGACTGGAGCGTTAAAACATCAACATTCAGGGGTGTAGATGTTGACTGGAGGGCTAAAACATCAACAGACAGATGTGATGGAAGATGATGACGGGGATGTATAAACTACAGCATACAAATATTATGGTAGACATTGACTGGAGTGTACAAACTACAACTTACAGATGTGATTGTAGATGTTAACTGGAGTGGGCCTTATCGTACCTGCAACTGAAACTGTTTGGTGCTTTCCTTCACCTCTGTTTCGTCGATTGTTTACTGGTCATCTCCTTCCAAAGTGCTCAGTTAAACTAGAACAGACCTTGTGGCCAGTGATAATTTCTTTTGAAAGAAGCATATAGTCCATTATTATACCAATGAATATTTATTATGTTATATTACCGCCATCCCCAACAGTTTACTCACCATTATCCGTCAAGCTATGTTAATATGCTATTTCGTCCCCGTGTTGTTTTCAGTAGGCAGGGCCTACTGGCATACTTGACCGATGATATTATCAAGGAGAAACTCGAAATTATATTATTATAATCAAATAAAGCATTAAACCGACAAGGGTCATACTGAGCTGCAGGGCAGAAAATAGTGTGGGAAAGAGGATCGGAAGTGTGGGAAGAAAAGGGTTGGAAGGAACACAAGGGGCTATACATCAAAGTTCGTGTAGAAGAGCAGTTGCTGACAAAAAGTAAAAACATGATCGTAAGTCAAAGGCAGGACCGTCTGCAAGAAGGTAAGATCAAGTATAAACTGTAGGACGGCAGCGACGGCGGAGGTAAATTCTGCGAGCTCGCTTATAAATCGGAAAATCCACAAGAAGGTGACTAACGGAAACTGGGACCTAACAAATCTCACAGAGAGGAATAGGGAGTAGCTCCATGAGATACTCATGGATAAGACGAGTATGGCCGATGCGGAAACGGGAGAGTGTAGTCTCCTGAGTACAGCAACGGTGATAAGGCTGCAAACCCAAACACGGTTTAATAGAATGTAATTTGCTATAGTGCATATCTGACCACTGTTGTTGCCAACGATTGCAAAGACGGGCAGTGATGAATGGAATACCTCTGTATTTCGCCTGCTCATTTCCCTGCACATCAACATGTCTAGGGACCCAACAGAAAACGACGTCTTTGTTTTTGTTAGCTACACGATGCAACCAAAGTTGAAATGAAGGGCCACGGGACGAGGGGGAATCAAATTGTTTAATGGCTTGTAAAATGCTGAGGGAATCCGAAACAATCACAAACGTTGAAGGAGACATGTAATACATAGAAGTGCTATGAGGATGACATACAACTCGGCGGTAAAAATACTATCCGATTCTAAGAAATGACCCTGGGCAACATCATCAGTTACCACCGCAAGGAACCCAACTCCATCAGAAGATTTAGAATCTTCTGTATAAACAGCGACTGCATGAGCACGCAACCGGAAGTGATCAAGAAAAAGAGATCTAGAAGCAGATAAAGGTGGGAGAGCTTTAGTGCATGGCATTAGGGGAGACCAGACACGACCAAATATGTGATGGAAGAACGGACGGTAGATCATTTATAGCCAAGAGACAAAGGGTAGTGCAAAGGACACAACATTGTGGGACTCCCTCGTCCTGAACAAAGTCTGAGGAAAGCGAGGCGCCAATACGGACACGAAAATGTCTTTCAGATAAGAAAGCAGCAAGGAAGGACGGCAGATTACCACTGAGGCCTAAGGAGTGGGCCTGGGCTAAGATGTTATACCACCAAGTGGTCTCATATACCTTTTCAAGATCGAAAAAGACTGCCAGAACTGAGTGTGCTTTAGCAAAGGCATTTCGCACTTAAGTGGAGCATGGGGTCCAGAGTAGACCGCCCCTTGCGAAAACCATATTGGCGAGGAGACTGTCGTGAATCTCCAAATACATACCGCTACATCACATTGCAGACTACACTAGTCAAAGCAATGGGACGATAGTGAGAAGAATCAAGCCCAAAGTGCTTGGCTTGCAAAACGGCAGTACAATGGCAGATTTCCATTTTTGAGGGAGAACCCCTCGCATCCAAACATGGTTGAAAAGACTCAAAAGGATGGTAAGGGCTGTAGAATGCAGACTGTAGCATATGGATATGAATACCGTCAGGTCCAGCTGCCGATGACAGGCAAGTGGAAAGCGTGAACTCTAGCTCGAAGAGAGCAAAATGTACTTTATAAGGCTCCATCCCATTATAAGAAAATCCAAGGGCGATTGCTCCCCGAAAAATTTATAAGCAACAAATGAGGGACAGAGGTGAAACCCTTAGTAGATTTCTTTGGCAACTTCAAGAGGTTCCACGATGGTAACACCAGCAACTCGCAAAACGGGAGCTGGGTCTGAAGTGTACTTGCTGCACAACTTCCATACCTTCTTCCAAACCGCATACATAGGTGAAGTTGAGGTAATGGTAGAAACATGGTGTTGCCAAAAATTGCGCTTAGCGTTGCGTATGACGCAGTGAGCGACTGCCCTGGACTGCTTAAAATCTAGAAGATGATCTACGATCCGATTATATCAATAACGTCCCCATGCAGCAAGTTTCAAGGGCACTGCATAGGCACACATAGGAGACCACCAAGATAGGTATGTCTGAGAATGCCTGCCCGATATTTCAGGAATAGAACGTAATGCTGCAGTCAAAACTAAGGTCGAAAACTGGTGCACCAGCTCATCTATAGAGGCGGTGAGATGAAAGTTGAAGTCCCAATTCGCCAGCAGGGGCTACGAGGAGGTCGGGAATACATAGCAGAAGTAACAAGAATAGGAAAGTGATCACTGTCGTGCAAATCCGGGAGAACAGAACAAGTGTAATCAAGTGCAGTTGACGAGAAGCAGATGGAAAGATCAATGCAAGAGAGAGACTGATTGTGAAAGTCAAAATGGGTAGGAGCACCTGTGTTTAAAACATAAAGAGGATGAGAAGTGAGAAGTCTCCAACTGATCACCACGAGAGTCACAGTGGGACCTTCCCCAAAGATGATGATGAGCGTTAAAATCACCTAACAACAAGATGGGCGGTTGCAGAGAAGAGATCAAGAATGCAACATCCGAGATACAGAATGCATGGAAAGGGGAGAGATAGAGAGCAAACTGTACACCACTTATGCAAAAAAATACAGGCTGCAGTATAATGCAGCAGAGAGCGAACAAACACCTGCTGAAACGGTATATCAATGCACAAAAGAAGCGCACTCTCATTGAGAGTTTCATCGGGAAGGGGAACAAAAGAATGCAATAGTACATAGCCCATAACGGGACGAATAACAGCTTAACAAACTTTAGGCTCTTGTAACCTGACACACACCGGGGAAAACTGGGAGAGCAATTCCTGGAGCTTTCCCCTATTACCACTGAGACCATGAATATTCCATCATGAATTATTCATTATTCACAAGAGTCTCCTTCAGCCAGAGATCAGTGTTTGTGTATATTTCGCCTGCTCTTGCGAATTCCTTGCATTGTTAATATCTCTAGTAAGGCTGATGCATGCAGGGGATGAGATGAAAAGCTGTAAGCCTTCTCCCTGAAAGTTTGCTGCCTTGGATCAAAGTCTAGCGCAAGCTGGAAGGCCAAGGTATTGGTCCAGTGTGGTGAGATTGGTATAGCACTGCCTACCTATATATATATATATATATATATATATTTATATATATATATTTATATATATATATATATATATATATAAATATATATATATAAATATATATATATAAATATATATATATATAAATATATATAAAAAAAAATATATAAATAAATATATATATATATATAAATATATATATAAATATTTATATATATATATATATATATATATATATATATATATATATATATATATATATATATATATATACGTATATGTATATATATATATATATATATATATATATATATATTACATACATATATATATATATATATATATATATATATATATATATATATATATATATATATTATATTATCACACTGGCCGATTCCCACCAAGGCAGGGTGGCCCGAAAAAGAAAAACTTTCACCATCATTCACTCCATCACTGTCTTGCCAGACGGGTGCTTTACACTACAGTTTTTAAACTGCAACATTAACACCCCTCCTTCAGGGGTGTGTATAAATATATATATGTATGTATATATATATATATATATATATATATATATATATATATATATATATATATATATATATATATATATATATATATATATATATATATATATATATATATATATGCAAAACAACCACTCTGAAAGAATAGAGAAATTCCAAGCGCTTTCGTGACTACTCACATTATCAAGGAACTATGAAAGTAAAGCATCCAAGGAAGCTATATAAGGGGTCTGGTCGGCACCTCACTATCAGATCCCACAACGGTTTAAACACGTGACGCGCGGCGAGCCAACTTGGAAAGGTCCTTGGCACAACTCACCCCACAAACTATTCTTGGGTAGAATAGTTTGTGGGGTGAGTTGTGCCAAGGACCTTTCCAAGTTGGCTCGCCGCGCGTCACGTGTTTAAACCGTTGTGGGATCTGATAGTGAGGTGCCGACCAGACCCCTTATATAGCTTCCTTGGATGCTTTACTTTCATAGTTCCTTGATAATGTGAGTAGTCACGAAAGCGCTTGGAATTTCTCTATTCTTTCAGAGTGGTTGTTTTGCATATTCTGAAATCACCTGTTTACTGTGATCTTATTGCATATATATATATATATATATATATATATATATATATATATATATATATATATATATATATATATATATATATATATATATATATATATATATATATATATATATATATATATATATATATATATATATATATATATATATATATATATATATATATATATATATATATATATATATATATATATGATGTGTGTGTGTGTGTGTGTGTCGTGCCGAATATGTAAAACTGGTCAATTAGCAAGAACTCATTTAAAATTAAGTCCTTTCTAAAAATTTCTCTTATACGTTTAAAGATATATTTTTTCATTAATGTTAAAGTAAAAATTTTAAATTTTGCACCAAAAGAATCTTAAAAAACTTACCTAACCTTATTATAACAAGAACAATTTATTTTAGCCTAACCCAACTAAATGTATTTTAAATACGTTTACAATAATTTAGTACTAAACAAACACAATCAAATATATTTTTTTTCGTTAGGTTTAGAATGAATTTGGCGAAATTATTGCATAAACAAATTTTTACTTGTCCTATATGGCAAGATGAGCGTTGCTATTTAAGCCAAGATCGCAAGTTCTGCCTATTCGGCACGACATATATATATATATATATATATATATATATATATATATATATATATATATATATATATATATATATATATATATATATATATATATATATATATATATATATATATATATATATATATATATATATATATATATATATATATATATATATATATATATATATGCAATAAGATCACAGTAAACAGGTGATTTCAGAATATGCAAAACAACCACTCTGAAAGAATAGAGAAATTTCAAGCGTTTCGTGACTAGTTCCTTGATAATGTGAGAAGTCACGAAAGCGCTTGGAATTTCTCTATTCTTTCAGAGTGGTTGTTTTGCATATATATATATATATATATATATATATATATATATATATATATATATATATATATATATATATATATATATATATATATATATATTTATACTATCGTAGATTATAGAGGAAATACAAGGTAAGAACAAGGAGGATGTGTTCATAGAGAGAGGTACTGCAGGGAATAATGACTCTGTAATGCGTTATAACGAATTTACATTAGATGAAACATCTGTTTATGGCAGAAATGGTTGAAATAGAATAATAGAGACGGTGGAGACCGGGAGTAGGTTAGGTAATGTCTGTCTGGTCTTGTGGCAGAACGTAATTAGTTAACAAAATACGGCATTTCCTTACCTTGTATAACAGTTGTTTCTACTAAACACAATATTGTCGTTAGCTTCGTCCCAATGTTACTTGTTACGAAGGTATGGTAGTTGACAGTGATGGTGCCAGTTGACAGTGATGCCCTGATAGACAGTACTAGTACTATTATCACTGGAGAGTGATGGTCCCAGTGACGGGTGAGAGTGGTCCAGGTGGTGGTCCTGCTATAGAGAGAGGAAGCCACACTGACAAGCAGCAAGCAACGACCATCTTTATATAGCAACATCCGTCATCCCTCCCCCCCCCACATCACCACCCACATGCACACTCTCTTCTTCTCAACACGTTTAAATTCCATAAGTTTATTCTGCCTCCCATAGTATTAAAGGCGAGTTGAATACATAATATTAAAATACGTAAAAGACCTATGACTAAACTTTCATTTGATAAACTTGTTACAGTAACTACAACTGCATAAAGAACTCATTGCAACTGTAACCAGAAGTAACCATGTAAACTGTTTATTATCAACGTAACCTGTTTAGCTATTAAAAGTCTGCGGCGCAATCCCTGAACCAGTTATGTGCCTCTGTAATATTTTGACTAGGTCTATACCATGGGTATGGGCTGCATAATAAAGATATTTAACTAACTACAACTGACCTACCTAGTCATTAAGCAGTTTCCTACATCTTCCACAACAGTGTCTCCCACAATGGTATTCATGTTTCCCAAAACAATTTTGTTGACTCAGAATTCTCAAAAGTTTCACTTAACATTTCACAAGAACTATCACTCTCTCATCCACACTAAAAAATCTCCTTATTGATAAAATCGACCTTCACGGTAATAAAAAAAACGATTTTAGCAGTGTGTTCGATACTGCTGTGAATAAAACAGTGATGTGGGCGAAGGTACAAGTGACGTGGGCTAATGTACAAGTGACGTGGGGTAATGTACAAGTGACGTGGGGTAATGTACAAGTGAATAAAAGCAACAGTTTCCTCGATACTGCTGTTTTTATTTACTTGTACTTTAGCAACTGTGGCAACAAACGCAATATCTTTTGTAACAATTCGCTTTTTCTGTTCATTCAACGTTCGCAAAATTATGTTGATGCACACATATCCTTCCTCTTTCTAAACCCAGCCAGTTATTTATTACTTATATTTTATCTTTTCCATCACTCTGTCAGTCACAATTTCGACATATTCATTGCTTGGTATAATCAACCTCAATGGACAAACACTAATATTTTATTTAAATTAAACAATATTTTTCAATTTTATCTAAGACTGTGTCCACCAGTTGTGAACTGTACCAGAAACAAAGTCAGGGACAAAGGCTGTTCGTCATTTTTATTTTGTTTTCACTTATTGTTTATATCTGTGTCCGTATGTGACTATCTTTCCACCAAGAAATCTGCTGCAAAAAAGTTATCAGTTGCCTTTATTTGTTGCAGTTCGTCTTCTTATATATATGCAAGTCACTGAAACGTCCATAAGTAAATACTACTACGGTGTTCTTTGCACCAACTCCAAGGTTGAGGGACTGATTGCTTCATCTTCTGTATATAGTTCTACTGTCTTCAAATTATGTCCTGGAATTTGTATTAATAAAGCCATTGGATGGCGAAACGTCTACAATAAAGATACCCAAATGTACGCAAGTGCAGACACACACACACACACTTATTCTCTGGTCCCACTCTATATATATATATATATATATATATATATATATATATATATATATATATATATATATATATATATATATATATATATATATATATATATATATATATATATATAAGCACAATTTTCCCAGCACTCTTTCAATACATTTTATCCAACACTATGTCACACACATATCTGTACTGTCTCACACAGCTTCTAAAATTATATTTAAATTATGTTTTATATTTTAATAGAATTCTGAATAATCGGGATGGAGAATGTTATTATATAGTATTTTGTAGATATTCTTAATGATTAATGTGAAGATATAAGGAAGTAACAACTGAGAGAATCTTGTGCTGGATATTGCAAAAAACACTCTTGTGCATTGTTAAATGTTAGTCTCTCTCTCACTTTTAATTTTTCATGTCTTCACTTCTCTCTCCTTCACTATATTGACAAAAGTATTCGCAAACACAACAAAAAAAATCTAGGAAAAGAAAATAAGATCTGCATACTGGGAGAGTCACTCTGTCGCAACCTGGCCAGTACAACTCTGTCTTAATGTCTTCAATACTGATGTTTTGTGTATTACTCTCTTGCTCTACTCTTGTGAGGTACTTGTGTTCAGTTATACCGTTTTACTGTATGATATTGTACTTTTCATGTTTGCTACAGTATTGTTTCTTTGTGTTACTATACAGTTCTTCTGTGTTACATTATACTTTATTGTGTTATTGTACTGTTCTCCTGTGTTAATACAGTATTTTATGTGTTAGTATGAAGTTCTTGCATATTACAGTAGCAATTTTCTTCCGTGTTTCTCTATTTAAATTACTGTATTGTTATTGCATGTTACTGTAGCGTTTCTCTGCATTACTTTATTGTTGCTGTATGTTGACATGCTTACTGTGTTGTTGAGGTGAGGTAAAGATCCCACGTCATTATTTACATCAAGCACTTCATACTTTCTTGCTGCACCTTCCACAACAGTGTCTCCCACACTGATTATTTATGTCACTTCAAGCAATTATCTTGCATGACTCAACATTCCTAACACATTCACTTAACTCCCAGGATCTCCCTTTTCTCATCTGCACTTATAAAACCTTACAAAATATTAATACAACTAAAAGTATCCACAATACACACCAAAACAAAAAAAAAATCAGTAAATCTCAAAGTCATAAAGTCGACCATCATGGTAGTCTCAGTCTGTTGACATAAAGATTCCGGCAGCCAGACGTGCAACCTGGCTGGCTAGTTTGTCTCATTGTTACTGTCTCCGTTACTGCTGTATTTTGCGATATCTTACTGTAATATATATTTGGAACCCTAGCAAATATATATTACACACACACACACACACACACACACACACACACACACACACACACACACACACACAGACAAGGAGGGAGGACCAGCGACAGTAAGAAAACAGCATAGCATCAAAAGTCATGTATACCCACATTAGGAGGAAGACAACAGTCAAAGACCAGGTAATCAAGCTGTGGAAAGAAGGTGGGGAGCTCACAAGAAACGATCATGAGGTATGTGAGGAGCTCACCACGAGATTTAAGGAAGTATTTACAGTAAAGACAGGAAGGACTCTGGGAAGACAAAACTGGAGGGAACACCAACAAGGGTTATACCAACAAGTGTTGGATGAAATTCACACAACTGAGGAGAAGGTGAAGAACCTGCTAAGTAGCCTTGATACCTCAAAGGCGGTGGGACCGGACATCTCTCCGTCGGTCCTTAGAGAGGAAGCAGAGATGCTGTTTGTGCCACTAACCACAATTTTCAACCCATCCCTTGTAACTGGGCAACTTCCTGAGTTATGGAAGACGGTAAATATAGTCCCCATTTTTAAGAAAGGAGACGGAAACGAGGCACTAAACTATAGACCAGTGTCACTGACGTGTATAGTATGCAAAGTCATGGAGAAGATTATCAGGAGGAGACTGTTGGAGCACCTGGAACGGAACAAGATCATAAACGACAACCATCACGGATTCATGGAAGGCAAATCCTGTGTCGCAAACCTTCTGGAGTTTCATGACAAAGTAACAGAAGTAAGAGAGTGAGGGGTGGGTTGCTTGCATTTTCTTGGGCTGCAAGAAGGCCTTCGACACAGTTCTTCTCAGGAGATTAGTGCAGAAGCTGGAGGACCAGGCATGTATAGCAGAAAGGGCACTGCAATGGATCAGAGAATTCCTGACAGGGAGGCAACAACGAGTCATGGTACGTGATGAGGTATCACAGACGGCGCCTGTGACGAGCGGGGTCCCACAGGGGTCAGTCCTAGGACCAGTGTTATTTCTGGTATATGTGAATGACATGATGGAAGGGATAGACTCAGAAGTGTCCCTGTTCGCAGATGATGTGAAGTTAATGAGGAGAATTAAATCAGATGAGGATCAGGCAGGATTACAAAGAGACCTAGACAGGCTGGACACGTGGTCCAGCAACTGGCTCCTCGAATGTAACCCCGCCAAATGCAAAGTCATGAAGATCGGGGAAGGGCAAAGAAGACCGCAGTCAGAGTATAGGCTATGTGACGAAAGACTGCAAACCTCGCTTAGGGAGAAAGATCTTGGGGTGAGTATAACACCGAGCACGTCTCCGGAAGCATACATCAACTAGTCAACTGCTGCAGCATATGAGCGCCTGGCAAACCTGAGAACAGGATTCCGATACCTTAGTAAGGAATCGTACACCGTGTACTTGTACACCGTGTACAAGTACACGGTGTACGTGTACGTGTACTTGTATGTGTTCATTCATCATAGTGAACATGAATGTTGTTCATGTATGTGTTCATTCATCATAGTGAACATGAATGTTGTTCATGTATGTGTTCATTCATCATAGTGAACATGAATGTTGTTCATGTATGTGTTCATTCATCATAGTGAACATGAATGTTGTTCTTGTATGTGTTCGTTCATCATAGTGAACATGAATGTTGTTCATGTATGTGATCATTCATCATAGTGAACATGAATGTTGTTCTTGTATGTGTTCATTCATCATAGTGAACATGAATGTTGTTCTTGTATGTGTTCATTCATCATAGTGAACATTAATGTTGTTCTTGTATGTGTTCATTCATCATAGTGAACATGAATGTTGTTCTTGTTGGTGTTCATTCATCATAGTGAACATGAATGTTGTTCATGTATGTGATCATTCATCATAGTGAACATGAATGTTGTTCTTGTATGTGTTCGTTCATCATAGTGAACATGAATGTTGTTCATGTATGTGTTCATTCATCATAGTGAACATGAATGTTGTTCTTGTATGTGTTCATTCATCATAGTGAACATGAATGTTGTTCTTGTATGTGTTCATTCATCATAGTGAACATGAATGTTGTTCTTGTATGTGTTCATTCATCATAGTGAACATGAATGTTGTTCTTGTATGTGTTCGTTCATCATAGTGAACATGAATGTTGTTCATGTATGTGTTCATTCATCATAGTGAACATGAATGTTGTTCTTGCATGTGTTCATTCATCATAGTGAACATGAATGTTGTTCTTGCATGTGATCATTCATCATAGTGAACATTAAAGTTGTTCTTGGTGATGATAGCCATGATTATAGGATATTCATATGTATAGAGCTGCTCAAATATTCATAAATACATGTATAGATTTAAAAACTATACATTAATACATACATAAATAACCCGCACATACGAGACTGACTCGTAGGAATACTTTTCAGTAAGTTTTGGACCATTAACTAGTAACAAGGAAACTTAACAGTTTAATAATGACGATGATAATACAATCAGCAGGAACTACGTCCTGACACCAATCTTTCCAGGTGGTTACCCGTCACTGTCTCCTGAAGGTGTGTCCGTGTTTGTACACGTGACTTACATGTGTGTGTGTGTGTGTGTGTGTGTGTGTGTGTGTGTGTGTGTGTGTGTGTGTGTGTGTGTGTAGCGTAGAGGAAGAAGTGTGAGGTGTAGGTGCGTGTGTATTTGTTTATATACTAGTAATACCGAAAGGAGAGGATAATATGCATTGTTGAATAAATATACGTGTATGTTAGATACAGATTATTGTGTTTGTGTGTTGCTTTATTCGTGCTTCTGTATGTGTGATGTGTGTGTAGGATTTGTATGTGGAAATCCAGAATTTAGTGAATAGAAAAGTGTGTGCTTGAGAACCTTAGTGTACCATGCCAAAAAAGATCAACAACAAGAAAAAAAACGATAACTAATAAAAATGAATTACAGTTATCGTGCAGGGAACACAAAGGTTCACACACCGACACTAATTTATGCACATAGAAACGCTAACAAATACACTTATTCGAATAAATAATTGAATAATGCAATAATTGACATAGGTACAATATTAAATATAAATATATGTTCCAAATTTTCACTAGTAACCAGTCCTTGGTGGACGAACTGTGATAGAAATCTCTCTTGTCTCAGGTAGTCGACGTTCGGGTCTGTCCAGGTGGATGTTATTACAGAGCGCAGATTATCTGTGTGTCCTCCTCTGTAATAACATCTTCCTCTGTATACTGACATTAATACACTTGTGTAGTAATATCATATATGGACAGTGCTTCAAGGCTGGCTAAAACTGCTGACCTCAGGGAAGTGGTGAAGGGTGTATGGATGAACACTTGGAACTACGGACCTGGGGTGGGACTGCTGACCTCTGGGAGGTGGTGAAAGGTGTGAACCTAGAACCACGGACCTGAGGTGGGACTTGCTGACATCGGGGAAGTGGTGAAGGGTGTATGGATGAACACTTGGAACCACGGACCTGGGTTGGGACTGCTGATCTTGGGGTGGGACTGAGTTAGGCAACAAAAATACGAAAAGAGTTTACAGGGCTTCAGAGGAAGGGAAGACATCCGGGGGCCCACGGATAGATTCCTGGACTCATGAACCTGGGGAAGGTAGGATAGAATAGGACAGAAAGTGGGGAAGGGAGAATATCTGAGGGGACACAGATAGACTCCTGGACACATGAACCTGGGGAAGGTAGGATAGTATAGGACAGAAAGTGTGGAAGGGAGAATATCTGAGGGGACACAGATAGACTCCTGGACACATGAACCTGGGGAAGGTAGGATAGTATAGGACAGAAAGTGTGGAAGGGAGAATATCTGAGGGGACACAGATGGACTCCTGGACACATTAACCTGGGGAAGGTAGGATAGTATAGGACAGGAAGTGGGGAAGGGAGAATATCTGAGGGACACAGATGGACCCCTGGACACATGAACCTGGGGAAGGTAGGATAGAATAGGACAGGAAGTGTGGAAGGGAGAATATCTGAGGGGACACAGATGGACTCCTGGACACATGAACCTGGGGAAGGTAGGATAGTATAGGACAGGAAGTGAGGAAGGGAGAATATCTGATGGGACACAGATGGACTCCTGGACACATGCACCTGTGGAAGGTTGGATAGTATAGGACAGGAAGTGAGGAAGGGAGAATATCTGAGGGGACACAGATGGACTCCTGGACACATGAGCCTGGGGAATACTTAGATGCAAGATCAATGAGTGAGGGGACACAGACGGACACATGAACCTCGGTAAAGCATCAATAACTGGCCTCCACGTGACAAACTAATAAGAATAATAATAATTATAATAATTATATAATGCGGGGATCGATCCATGAAAACGTTTCCTTACACCTGCTGTTACTGTTCACTTAGCATTAAGTAGGTACCTGGGTGTTCTATATAGTATGTGTTTCTATTCAGTATGTCAGTAATGTCAGCTAGGTCTGTACTTGTAGAAAAATGAGATAATTATTGTTTAATAACTTATATTTACAGAAATTCATCAAGGTAAGCTAGCCTATGCGTGAGGCTTCGCTCTGTTCAAACTTAAGTGACATTACACATCGTTATCAAAGACTCACACATCACTATCTAAGACTCAGTGACATCACTCATCGTTATCAAAGACACAGTGACATCACTCATCGTTATTTAAGACTCAATGACATCACTCATAGTTATCTAAGACTCAGTGACATCGTTGTGTATACATATCAGAAGAGTGATTCTCTAGTTATGGAACTGATCCCAACGATTCCAAGTGTTTTTACTATTCTACTATAGAGACAAGTTTGTCTGCACACAGTCTAAACTTAATGGGTAATATCTTGTCCGTAAGATGCACAATCATTACGTATTGACGTCGTTCAGAAAAGGAAGACTTAATTATATTTAAAGAAAAAGCACTTAAAGGTTTCTCTTCAGGAAATCCTGATATAGTAACTGGTGAGTGGACCGTAAAGACGCCACTGATGGCTGGGTCTGGTAACCCAGAACTGACTTTGAGGTTGACAGTAGCATCAAACTTTTAATTTTTTTATGCCACAGTGTGGCCTTGTATCTCAGCGTAGTAACAACATATATCGAAAATATTGTGAGAGGATTGTGTATGAGTAATTACATCCAAATAACATGAGTCTGAATGAGGATAAAATACAACACTTTACCTCCCGATGATCCAACTTGACCACCAACCTTCCTACCTTCTTTTATACTGTTTTTTTTTTTTTTTGTCTTGGGAGGGAGGGTTGCATTATTTTGTTATATTTTATTTTGTCATGCATTTTATTATATGTAATATGTATAGTATATGTTAATAGTAATATGTTACATTATGTTAATAAGCTATTAACATAACATGGAGATAAATACTATACTATACCGACACGATGGAAAAGTATACTCACATGTAATGCGATTTTTATTGACAACGTTTCGCCCACTGTTGCGCCGTCTATACACCCTCGTTCATTTCCTTTATTAGCTAAATTGGAAATGAACGTCCTTGTATTATTATTACTTGTTTGTACAATTATTTCTGTATGTGATCAATATGTATTTATATCTGGTTGTATATGTGTAGTTTTATTATGTCTGTTTTATGTAAAGGACCTAGATTAATATAAAATAATATAATCATCCAAAAGTATGGCTAAACATAGATTTTTACTGTTGTTACCCCAACTGTTGTTACCCCCCACTGTTCTTACCCCCACTGTTGTTACCCCCACCACTGTATATTTGGTTAGGTGTTTGTCGGGTCAGTATCACGTGACCTACCCAACGTCCAAGCTAGGTGTTCGTCTTGGAGCAGAGTGAATTTACCAGCCGACTAGTTAACATGGACGGGTTTCATTCTCATATTTCATTGTTCTGGACGGGTTTCATTCTCATATTTCATTGTTCTGGACGGGTTTCCCTGTCATATTTCATTCTCCTGGGCGGGTTTCCTTCTCTTATTTCATTTTTATGGACGTGTTTCCCTGTCATATTTCATTGTTCTGGACGGGTTTCCTTCTCTTATTTCATTGTTATGGACGGGTTTCCCTGTCATATTTCTTTGTTCTGAACGGGTTTCCTTCTCATATTTCATTGTTCTGGATGGGTTTCTCTGTCATATTTCATTGCTCTGGGCGGGTTTCCTTCTCATATTATATTGTTCTCGACGAATTTCCTTCTCATATTTCATTGTTCTGGACGGGTTTCCTTCTCATATTTCATTGTTCTGGACGGGTTTCCTTCTCATATTTCATTGTTCTGGACGGGTTTCCCTGTCATAGTTCATTCTTCTGAACGGGTCTCCCTGTCATATTTCATTGTTCTGAACGGGTCTCCCTGTCATATTTCATTGTTCTGGACTGGTTTCCTTGTCATATTTCATTGTTCTGGACGGGTTTCCTTTTCATATTTCGTTGTTCTGGACGGGTTTCCATGTCATATTTCATTGTTCTGGACGGGTCTCCCTGTCATATTTCATTGTTCTGGACGGGTCTCCCTGTCATATTTCATTGTTCTGGACGGGTTTCCTTGTCATATTTCATTGTTCTGGACGGGTTTCCTTCTCATATTTCATTGTTCTGGACGGGTTTCCCTGTCATATTTCATTGTTCTGGACGGGTTTCCCTCTCATATTTCATTGTTCTGGACGGGTTTCCTTCTCATATTTCATTGTTCTGGACGGGTTTCCTTCTCATATTTCATTGTTCTGGACGGGTTTCCCTTTCATATTTCATTGTTCTGGACGGGTTTCCCTGTCATATTTCATTGTTCTGGACGGGTTTCCCTGTCATATTTCACTGTTCTGGACGGGTTTCCCTGTAATATTTCATTGTTCTGGACGGGTTTCCTTGCCATATTTCGTTGTTCTGGACGGGTTTCACTCTCATATTTCATTGCTCTGGACGGGTTTCGCTCTCATATTTCGTTGTTCTGGACGGGTTTCCTTCTCATATTTCATTGTTTTGGACGGGTTTCCTTCTCATATTTCATTGTTCTGGACGGGTTTCCTTCTCATATTTCATTGTTCTGGACGGGTTTCCCTCTCATATTTCATTGTTCTGGACGGGTTTCGTTCTCATATTTCATTGTTCTGGACGGGTTTCCTTCTCATATTTCATTGTTCTGGACGGGTTTCCTTCTCATATTTCATTGTTCTGGACGGGTTTCCCTCTCATATTTCATTGTTCTGGACGGGTTTCCCTGTCATATTTCATTGTTCTGGACGGGTTTCCTTCTCATATTTCATTGTTCTGGACGGGTTTCCTTCTCATATTTCATTGTTCTGGACGGTTTCCCTGTCATATTTCATTGTTCTGGACGGTTTCCCTGTCATATTTCATTGTTCTGGACGGGTTTCCCTGTCATATTTCATTGTTCTGGACGGGTTTCCTTCTCATATTTCATTGTTCTGGACGGGTTTCCCTCTCATATTTCATTGTTCTGGACGGGTTTCCTTCTCATATTTCCTTGTTCTGGACGGGTTTCCTTCTCATATTTCATTGTTCTGGACGGGTTTCGCGGCCATATTTCATTGTTCTGGACGGGTTTCCTTCTCATATTTCATTGTTCTTGATGGGTTTCGTTCTCATATTTCATTGTTCTTTACGGGTTTCGTTCTCATATTTCCTTGTTCTGGACGGGTTTCCTTCTCATATTTCCTTGTTCTGGACGGGTTTCCTTCTCATATTTCATTGTTCTGGACGGGTTTCCCTGTCATATTTCATTGTTCTGGACGGGTTTCCCTGTCATATTTCATTGTTCTGGACGGGTTTCCCTGTCATATTTCATTGTTCTGGACGGGTTTCCCTGTCATATTTCATTGTTCTGGACGGGTTTCCCTGTCATATTTCATTGTTCTGGACGGGTTTCCTTCTCATATTTCATTGTTCTGGACGGGTTTCCCTGTCATATTTCATTGTTCTGGACGGGTTTCCTTCTCATATTTCATTGTTCTGGACGGGTTTCCTTCTCATATTTCATTGTTCTGGACGGGTTTCCCTCTCATATTTCATTGTTCTGGACGGGTTTCCTTCTCATATTTCATTGTTCTTTACGGGTTTCGTTCTCATATTTCCTTGTTCTGGACGGGTTTCCTTCTAATATTTCCTTGTTCTGGACGGGTTTCCTTCTCATATTTCATTGTTCTGGACTGGTTTCCCTGTCGCATTTCATTGTTCTGGACAGGTTTCCTTGTCATATGTAATGGTTCTGGACGGGTTTTCTTCTCATATTTCATTGTTCTGGACGGTTTTCCCTGTGATATTTCATTGTTCTGGACGGTTTTCCCTGTCATATTTCGTTGTTCTGGACGCGTTTCCCTCTTATATCTCATTGTTCAGGACGGGTTTATCTCTCAAGTTTCCTTCTCATATTTCATTGTTCTGGACGGGTTTCCTTCTCATATTTCATTGTTCTGGACGGGTTTCCTTCTCATATTTCATTGTTCTTGATGGGTTTCGTTCTCATATTTCATTGTTCTTTACGGGTTTCGTTCTCATATTTCCTTGTTCTGGACGGGTTTCCTTCTCATATTTCCTTGTTCTGGACGGGTTTCCTTCTCATATTTCATTGTTCTGGACGGGTTTTCCTGTCATATTTCATCGTTCTGGACGGGTTTCCCTTTCATATTTCATTGTTCTGGACGGGTTTCCCTGTCATATATCATGGTTCTGGACGGGTTTCCTTCTCATATTTCATTGTTCTGGACAGGTTTCCCTGTCATATTTCTTTGTTCTGGACGGTTTCCCTTTCATATCGCATGGTTCTGGACCGGTTTCCCTGTCATATTTCATTGTCATGGACGGGTTTCCCTGTCATGTTTCATTGTCATGGACGGGTTTCCCTGTAATATTTCATTGTTCTGGACGGATTTCCTTGTCATATTTCATTGTTCTGGACGGTTTTCCCTGTCATATTTCATTGTTCTTGACGAGTTTCCTTCTCATATTTCATTGTTCTGGACGGGTTTCCCTCTCATATTTCATTGTTCTGGACGGATTTCCCTGTCATATTTCATTGTTCTTGACGAGTTTCGTTCTCATATTTCATTGTTCTGGACGGGTTTCCCTGTCATATTTCATTGTTCTGGACGGGTTTCCCTGTCATATTTCATTGTTCTGGACGGGTTTCCCTGTCATATTTCATTGTTCTGGACGGGTTTCCCTCTCATACTTCATTGTTCTGGACTGGTTTCCTTCTCATATTTCATTGTTATGGACGGGTTTCCTTCTCATATTTCGTTGTTCTGGACTGGTTTCCCTGTCATATTTCATTGTTCAGGCCGGGTTTCCCGGCCATATTTCATTGTTCTGGACGGGTTTCCTTCTCATATTTCATTGTTCTTGAGGGGTTTCGTTGTTATATTTCATTGTTCTTTACGGGTTTCGTTCTCATATTTCATTGTTCTTTACGGGTTTCGTTCTCATATTTCTTTGTTCTGGACTGGTTTCCCTGTCATATTTCATTGTTCTGGCCGGGTTTCCCTGTCATATTTCATTGTTATGGACAGGTTTCCCTCTCATATTTCATTGTTCTGGACGGGTTTCCTTCTTATATTTCGTTGTTCTGGACGGGTTTCCCTGTCATATTTCATTGTTCTGGACGGGTTTCACTCTCATATTTCATTGTTCTGGACTGGTTTCCCTGTCATATTTCATTGTTCTGGACGGGTTTCCTTCTCACATTTCATTGTTTGAGGGGTTTCGTTCTCATATTTCATTGTTCTGGACGTGTTTCCTTCTCATATTTCCTTGTTCTGAACGGGTTTCCTTCTCATATTTCATTGTTCTGGACGGGTTTCCCTGTCATATTTCATTGTTCTGGACGGGTTTCCTTCTCATATTTCATTGTTCTGGACGGGTTTCCCTCTCATATTTCATTGTTCTGGACGGGTTTCCCTCTCATATTTCATTGTTCTGGACGGGTTTCCTTCTCATATTTCATTGTTCTGGACGGGTTTCCTTGTCATATTTCATTGTTCTGGACGGGTTTCCCTGTCATATTTCATTGTTCTGGACGGGTTTCCCTGTCATATTTCATTGTTCTGGACGGGTTTCCTTCTCATATTTCATTGTTCTGGACGGGTTTCCCTGTCATATTTCATTGTTCTGGACGGGTTTCCCTCTCATATTTCATTGTTCTGGACGGGTTTCCTTCTCATATTTCATTGTTCTGGACGGGTTTCCTTCTCATATTTCATTGTTCTGGACGGGTTTCCCTTTCATATTTCATTGTTCTGGACGGGTTTCCTTCTCATATTTCATTGTTCTGGACGGGTTTCCTTCTCATATTTCATTGTTCTGGACGGGTTTCCTTCTCATATTTCATTGTTCTGGACGGGTTTCCCTCTCATATTTCATTGTTCTTTACGGGTTTCCCTCTCATATTTCATTGTTCTGGACGGGTTTCCTTCTCATATTTCATTGTTCTGGACGGGTTTCCTTCTCATATTTCATTGTTCTGGACGGGTTTCCCTGTCATATTTCATTGTTCTGGACGGGTTTCCCTGTCATATTTCATTGTTCTGGACGGGTTTCCCTGTCATATTTCATTGTTCTGGACGGTTTCCCTGTCATATTTCATTGTTCTGGACGGGTTTCCCTGTCATATTTCATTGTTCTGGACGGTTTCCCTGTCATATCGCATGGTTCTGGACTGGTTTCCCTGTCATATTTCATTGTTATGGACGGGTTTCCCTGTCATATTTCATTGTTCTGGACGGGTTTCCCTGTCATATTTCATTGTTCTGGACGGGTTTCCTTGTCATATTTCTTTGTTCTGGACGGTTTTCCCTGTCATATTTCATTGTTCTTGACGAGTTTCCTTCTCATATTTCATTGTTCTGGAC
>NW_027196975.1:40000-72447 GCF_038502225.1 Cherax quadricarinatus | reverse complement strand
AAAAAGAGATATGGTAAAATAAAATGCATTGCATTTCTTATATATGATGATTCTCAGTGCTATGAATGTTCTAGCACTGAATGTTCTAGCACTGAATGTTCTAGCACTGAATGTTCTAGCACTGAATGTTCTAGCACTGAATGTTCTAGCACTGAATGTTCTAGCACTGAATGTTCTAGCACTGAATGTTCTAGCACTGAATGTTCTAGCACTGAATATTCCAGCACTGAATGTTCTAGCACTGAATGTTCTAGCACTGAATATTCTAGCACTGAATGTTCTAGCACTGAATGTTCTAGCACTGAATGTTCTAGCACTGAATGTTCTAGCACTGAATGTTCTAGCACTGAATGTTCTAGCACTGAATGTTCTAGCACTGAATGTTCTAGCACTGAATGTTCTAGCACTGAATGTTCTAACACTGAATGTTCTAGCACTGAATGTTCTAGCATTGAATGTTCTAGCATTGAATGGTCTAGCATTGAATGTTCTAGCACTGAATGTTCTAGCACTGAATGTTCTAGCACTGAAAGTTCTAGCACTGAATGTTCTAGCACTGAATGTTCTAGCACTGAATGTTCTAGCACTGAATGTTCTAGCACTGAATGTTCTAGCACTGAATGTTCTAGCACTGAATGTTCTAGCACTGAATGTTCTAGCACTGAATGTTCTAGCACTGAATGTTCTAGCACTGAATGTTCTAGCACTGAATGTTCTACCACTGAATGTTCTAACACTGAATGTTCTAGCACTGAATGTTCTAGCATTGAATGCTCTAGCATTGAATGGTCTAGCATTGAATGTTCTAGCATTGAATGTTCTAGCATTGAATGTTCTAGCATTGAAAGTTCTAGCACTGAATGTTCTAGCATTGAATGTTCTAGCACTGAATGTTCTAGCATTGAATGATCTAACACTGAATGTTCTAGCATTGAATGCTCTAGCATTGAATGTTCTAGCATTGAATGTTCTAGCATTGAATGTTCTAGCAATGAATGTTCTAGCATTGAATGTTCTAGCACTGAATTTTCTAGCATTGAATGTTCTAGCACTGAATGTTCTAGCATTGAATGTCCTAGCACTGAATGTTCTAGCATTGAATGTTCTAGCAGAGAATGTTCTAGCATTGAATGTTCTAGCATTGAATGTTCCAGCATTGAATGTTCTAGCACTGAATGCTCTAGCATTGAAAGTTCTAGCACTGAATGTTCTAGCATTGAATGTTCTAGCACTGAATGTTCTAGCATTGAATGTTCTAGCAATGAATGTTCTAGCATTGAACTAGCACTGAATGTTCTAGCACTGAATGTTCTAGCATTGCATATTCTAGAATTGAATGCTCTAGCATTGAATGTTCTAGCATTGAATGTTCAAGCATTGAATGTTCTAGCATTGAATGTTCTAGCATTGAATGTTCAAGCATTGAATGTTCTAGCATTGAATGTTCTAGCATTGAATGTTCTAGCATTGAATTTTCTAGCATTGAATGTTCTAGCAATGAATGTTCTAGCATTGAATTTTCTAGCATTGAATGTTCTAGCAATGAATGTTCTGGCATTGAAAGTTTTAGCATTGAATGTTCTAGCACTGAATGTTCTAGTGCTGAATATTCTAGCACTGAATGTTCTAGTTCTGAATGATCTAGCACTGAATGTTCTAGTGCTGAATGTTCTAGCACTGAATGTTCTAGCACTGAATGTTCTAGTGCTGAATGTTTTAGCACTGAATGTTCTAACACTGAATGTTCTAGCACTGAATGTTCTAGCACTGAATGTTCTAGCACTGAATGTTCTAACACTGAATGTTCTAGCACTGAATGTTCTAGAACTGAATGTTCTAGCACTGAATGTTCTAGCACTTAAAGTTCTAGCACAGAATGTTCTAGCACTGAATGTTCTAACACTGAATGTTCTAGCACTGAATGTTTTAGCACTGAATGTTCTAGCACTGAATGTTCTAACACTGAATGTTCTAGCACTGAATGTTCTAGCACTGAATGTTCTAACACTGAATGTTCTAACACTGAATGTTTTAGCACTGAATGTTCTAGCACTGAATGTTCTAACACTGAATGTTCTAGCACTGAATGTTCTAATGCTGAATGTTCTAGCACTGAATGTTCTAGCACTGAATGTTCTAGCATTGAATATTCTAGCATTGAATGTTCTAGCATTGAATGTTCTAGCACTAATTGTTCTAGCATTGAATGTTCTAGCATTGAATGTTCTAGCACTGAATGTTCTAGCATTGAATTTTCTAGCACTGAATGTTCTAGCACTGAATGTTCTATCATTGAATGTTCTATAATTCAATGTTCTAGCACTGAATGTTCTAGCATTGAATGTTCTAGCACTGAATGTTCTAGCATTGAATGTTCTAGCATTGAATGTTCTAGCACTGAATGTTCTAGTGCTGAATGTTCTAGCACTGAATGTTCTTGTGCTTAATGTTCTAGCACTGAATGTTCTAGCACTGAATGTTCTAACACTGAATGTTCTACCACTGAATGTTCTAACACTGAATGTTCTAGCACTGAATATTCTAGCACTGAATGCTCTAGCACTGAATATTCTAACACTGAATGTTCTAGCACTGAATGTTCTAACACTGAATATTCTAGCACTGAATGCTCTAGCACTGAATGTTCTAGCACTGGATGTTCTAGTGCTGAATGTTCTAATACTGAATGTTCTAGCACTGAATGTTCTAGCACAGAATGTTCTAGTGCTGAATGTTCTAACACTGAATGTTCTAGTGCTGAATGTTCTAACACTGAATGTTCTAGCACTGAATGTTCTAGCACTGAATGTTCTAACACTGAATTTTCTAGCAATGAATGTTCTAGTGCTGAATGTTCTAGCACTGAATGTTCTAGCACTGAATGTTCTAGTGCTGAATGTTCTAGTGCTGAATGTTCTAGCACTGAATGTTCTAGTGCTTAATGTTCTAGCACTGAATGTTCTAGCACTGAATGTTCTAGTTGTGAATGTTCTAGCACTGAATGTTCCAGCACTGAATGTTCTACCACTGAATGTTCTAACACTGAATGTTCTAGCACTGAATGTTCTAGCACTGAATGTTCTAGCACTGAATATTCTAACACTGAATGTTCTAGCACTGAATGTTCTAACACTGAATATTCTAGCACTGAATGCTCTAGCACTGAATGTTCTAACAATGGATGTTCTACTGCTGAATGTTCTAGTGCTGAATGTTCTAGCACTGAATGTTCTAGTGCTTAATGTTCTAGCACTGAATGTTCTAGTGCTTAATGTTCTAGCATTGAATGTTCTAGCACTGAATGTTCTAGTGCTGAATGTTCTAGCACTGAATGTTCTAGTGCTTAATGTTCTAGCACTGAATGTTCTACCACTGAATGTTCTAGTGCTGAATGTTCTAGCACTGAATGTTCTGGCACTGAATGTTCTACCACTGAATGTTCTAACACTGAATGTTCTAGTACTGAATGTTCTAGCACTGAATGTTCTAGCACTGAATATTCTAACACTGAATGTTCTAGCACTGAATGTTCTAACACTGAATATTCTAGCACTGAATGCTCTAGCACTGAATGTTCTAGCACTGGATGTTATAGTGCTGAATGTTCTAACACTGAACTTTCTAGCACTGAATGTTCTAGCACAGAATGTTCTAGTGCTGAATGTTCTAACACTGAATGTTCTAGTGCTGAATGTTCTAACACTGAATGTTCTAGCACTGAATGTTCTAGCACTGAATGTTCTATCACTGAATTTTCTAGCACTGAATCTTCTTCTGCTGAATGTTCTTGCACTGAATGTTCTAGCACTGAATGTTCTAGTGCTGAATGTTCTAGTGCTGAATGTTCTAGCACTGAATGTTCTAGTGCTTAATGTTCTAGCACTGAATGTTCTAGCACTGAATGTTCTAGTGCTGAATGTTCTAGCACTGAATGTTCTACCACTGAATGTACTAACACTGAATGTTCTAGCACTGAATGTTCTAGCACTGAATGTTCTAGCACTGAATATTCTAACACTGAATGTTCTAGCACTGAATGTTCTAACACTGAGTCTTCTAGCACTGAATGCTCTAGCACTGAATGTTCTAGCACTGGATGTTCTAGTGCTGAATGTTCTAACACTGAATGTTCAAGCACTGAATGTTCTAGCACAGAATGTTCTTGTGCTGAATGTTCTAACACTGAATGTTCTAGTGCTGAATGTTCTAACACTGAATGTTTTAGCACTGAATGTTCTAACACTGAATTTTCTAGCACTGAATGTTCTAGTGCTGAATGTTCTAGCACTGAATGTTCTAGCACAGAATGTTCTAGTGCTGCATGTTCTAACACTGAATGTTCTAGTGCTGAATGTTCTAACACTGAATGTTCTAGCACTGAGTGTTCTAGCACTTACTGTTCTAGCACAGAATGTTCTAGCACTGAATGTTCTAACACTGAGTGTTCTAGCACTGAATGTTCTAGCACTGAATGTTCTAGCACTGAATGTTCTAACACTGAATGTTCTAGCACAGAATGTTCTAGCACTGAATGTTCTAACACTGAATGTTCTAACACTGAATGTTCTAACACTGAATGTTCTAGCATTGAATGTTCTAGCATTGAATTTTCTAGCATTGAATGTTCTAGCAATGAATGTTCTAGCATTGAATTTTCTAGCATTGAATGTTCTAGCAATGAATGTTCTGGCATTGAAAGTTTTAGCATTGAATGTTCTAGCACTGAATGTTCTAGTGCTGAATATTCTAGCACTGAATGTTCTAGTTCTGAATGATCTAGCACTGAATGTTCTAGTGCTGAATGTTCTAGCACTGAATGTTCTAGCACTGAATGTTCTAGTGCTGAATGTTTTAGCACTGAATGTTCTAACACTGAATGTTCTAGCACTGAATGTTCTAGCACTGAATGTTCTAGCACTGAATGTTCTAACACTGAATGTTCTAGCACTGAATGTTCTAGAACTGAATGTTCTAGCACTGAATGTTCTAGCACTTAAAGTTCTAGCACAGAATGTTCTAGCACTGAATGTTCTAACACTGAATGTTCTAGCACTGAATGTTTTAGCACTGAATGTTCTAGCACTGAATGTTCTAACACTGAATGTTCTAGCACTGAATGTTCTAGCACTGAATGTTCTAACACTGAATGTTCTAACACTGAATGTTTTAGCACTGAATGTTCTAGCACTGAATGTTCTAACACTGAATGTTCTAGCACTGAATGTTCTAATGCTGAATGTTCTAGCACTGAATGTTCTAGCACTGAATGTTCTAGCATTGAATATTCTAGCATTGAATGTTCTAGCATTGAATGTTCTAGCACTAATTGTTCTAGCATTGAATGTTCTAGCATTGAATGTTCTAGCACTGAATGTTCTAGCATTGAATTTTCTAGCACTGAATGTTCTAGCACTGAATGTTCTATCATTGAATGTTCTATAATTCAATGTTCTAGCACTGAATGTTCTAGCATTGAATGTTCTAGCACTGAATGTTCTAGCATTGAATGTTCTAGCATTGAATGTTCTAGCACTGAATGTTCTAGTGCTGAATGTTCTAGCACTGAATGTTCTTGTGCTTAATGTTCTAGCACTGAATGTTCTAGCACTGAATGTTCTAACACTGAATGTTCTACCACTGAATGTTCTAACACTGAATGTTCTAGCACTGAATATTCTAGCACTGAATGCTCTAGCACTGAATATTCTAACACTGAATGTTCTAGCACTGAATGTTCTAACACTGAATATTCTAGCACTGAATGCTCTAGCACTGAATGTTCTAGCACTGGATGTTCTAGTGCTGAATGTTCTAATACTGAATGTTCTAGCACTGAATGTTCTAGCACAGAATGTTCTAGTGCTGAATGTTCTAACACTGAATGTTCTAGTGCTGAATGTTCTAACACTGAATGTTCTAGCACTGAATGTTCTAGCACTGAATGTTCTAACACTGAATTTTCTAGCAATGAATGTTCTAGTGCTGAATGTTCTAGCACTGAATGTTCTAGCACTGAATGTTCTAGTGCTGAATGTTCTAGTGCTGAATGTTCTAGCACTGAATGTTCTAGTGCTTAATGTTCTAGCACTGAATGTTCTAGCACTGAATGTTCTAGTTGTGAATGTTCTAGCACTGAATGTTCCAGCACTGAATGTTCTACCACTGAATGTTCTAACACTGAATGTTCTAGCACTGAATGTTCTAGCACTGAATGTTCTAGCACTGAATATTCTAACACTGAATGTTCTAGCACTGAATGTTCTAACACTGAATATTCTAGCACTGAATGCTCTAGCACTGAATGTTCTAACAATGGATGTTCTACTGCTGAATGTTCTAGTGCTGAATGTTCTAGCACTGAATGTTCTAGTGCTTAATGTTCTAGCACTGAATGTTCTAGTGCTTAATGTTCTAGCATTGAATGTTCTAGCACTGAATGTTCTAGTGCTGAATGTTCTAGCACTGAATGTTCTAGTGCTTAATGTTCTAGCACTGAATGTTCTACCACTGAATGTTCTAGTGCTGAATGTTCTAGCACTGAATGTTCTGGCACTGAATGTTCTACCACTGAATGTTCTAACACTGAATGTTCTAGTACTGAATGTTCTAGCACTGAATGTTCTAGCACTGAATATTCTAACACTGAATGTTCTAGCACTGAATGTTCTAACACTGAATATTCTAGCACTGAATGCTCTAGCACTGAATGTTCTAGCACTGGATGTTATAGTGCTGAATGTTCTAACACTGAACTTTCTAGCACTGAATGTTCTAGCACAGAATGTTCTAGTGCTGAATGTTCTAACACTGAATGTTCTAGTGCTGAATGTTCTAACACTGAATGTTCTAGCACTGAATGTTCTAGCACTGAATGTTCTATCACTGAATTTTCTAGCACTGAATCTTCTTCTGCTGAATGTTCTTGCACTGAATGTTCTAGCACTGAATGTTCTAGTGCTGAATGTTCTAGTGCTGAATGTTCTAGCACTGAATGTTCTAGTGCTTAATGTTCTAGCACTGAATGTTCTAGCACTGAATGTTCTAGTGCTGAATGTTCTAGCACTGAATGTTCTACCACTGAATGTACTAACACTGAATGTTCTAGCACTGAATGTTCTAGCACTGAATGTTCTAGCACTGAATATTCTAACACTGAATGTTCTAGCACTGAATGTTCTAACACTGAGTCTTCTAGCACTGAATGCTCTAGCACTGAATGTTCTAGCACTGGATGTTCTAGTGCTGAATGTTCTAACACTGAATGTTCAAGCACTGAATGTTCTAGCACAGAATGTTCTTGTGCTGAATGTTCTAACACTGAATGTTCTAGTGCTGAATGTTCTAACACTGAATGTTTTAGCACTGAATGTTCTAACACTGAATTTTCTAGCACTGAATGTTCTAGTGCTGAATGTTCTAGCACTGAATGTTCTAGCACAGAATGTTCTAGTGCTGCATGTTCTAACACTGAATGTTCTAGTGCTGAATGTTCTAACACTGAATGTTCTAGCACTGAGTGTTCTAGCACTTACTGTTCTAGCACAGAATGTTCTAGCACTGAATGTTCTAACACTGAGTGTTCTAGCACTGAATGTTCTAGCACTGAATGTTCTAGCACTGAATGTTCTAACACTGAATGTTCTAGCACAGAATGTTCTAGCACTGAATGTTCTAACACTGAATGTTCTAACACTGAATGTTCTAACACTGAATGTTCTAGCACTGAATGTTCTAACCCTGAATGTTCTAACACTGAATGTTCTAGCACTGAATGTTCTAGTGCTAAAGGTTCTAGCACTGAATGTTCTAGTGCCGAATGCTCTAGCACTGAATGTTCTAGTGCTGAATGTTCTAACGCTGAATGTTCTAGCGCTGAATGCTCTAGCACTGACTGTTCTAGTGCTGAATATTCTAGCTCTGAATGTTCTAGTGCTGAATGTTTTTAACACTGAATGTTCTAGCACTGAATGTTCTAGCACTGAATGTTCTAGCACTGAATGTTCCAGCACTGAATGTTCTAGCACTGAATGTTCTAGCATTGAATATTCTAGCACTGAATGTTCAAGCATTGAGTGTTCTATCATTGAATGTTCTAGCACTGAATGTTCTAGCATTGAATGTTCTAGCACTGAATGTTCTAGCACTGAATGTTCTAGCGTTGAATGTTCTAGCTTTGAATGTTCAAGCACTGAATGTTCTAGCACTGAATGTTCTAGCTCTGAATGTTCTAACACTGAATGTTCTAGCACTGAATGTTCTAGTGCTGAATATTCTAGCACTGAATGTTCTAGTGCTGAATGCTCTAGCACTGAATGTTCTAGTGCTGAATGTTCTAACGCTGAATGTTCTAGCACTGAATGTTCTAGCACTGAATGTTCAAGTGCTGAATGTTCAAGCTCTGAATGTTCTAGTGCTGAATGTTCTAACACTGAATGTTCTAGCACTGAATGTTCTAACACTGAATGTTCTAGCACTGAATGTTCTAGTGCTGAATGTTCTAACACTGAATGTTCTAGCACTGAATGTTCTAACACTGAATGTTCTAGCACTGAATGTTCTAGCATTGAATGTTCTAGTGCTGAATGTTGTAGTACTGAATGTTCTACCACTGAATGTTCTACCGCTGAATGTTCTAACACTGAATGTTCTAGCACTGAATGTCCTAGCACTGAATGTTCTAGCACTGAATATTCTAACACTCAATATTCTAGCACTGAATGTTCTAACACTGAATCTTCTTGCACTGAATGTTCTAGCACTGGATGTTCTTGTGCTGAATGTTCTAACACTGAATGTTCTAGCACTGAATGTTCTTGCACAGAATGTTCTAGTGCTGAATGTTCTAACACTGAATGTTCTAATGCTGAATGTTCTAACACTGAATGTTCTAGCACTGAATGTTCTACCACTGAATGTTCTAACACTGAATTTTCTAGCACTGAATGTTCTAGTGCTGAATGTTCTAGCACTGAATGTTCTAGTGCTGAATGTTCTAGCACTGAATGTTCTAACACTGAATGTTCTAACACAATGTTCTAACACTGAATGTTCTAGCATTGAATGTTCTAACACTGAATGTTCTAGCACTGAATGTTCTAGTGCTGAATGCTCTAGCACTGAATGTTCTAGTGCTGAATGTTCTAACACTGAATGTTCTAGCACTAAATGTTCTAGCACTGAATGTTCTAGAACTGAATGTTCTAGCATTGAATGTTCTAGCACTGAAAGTTCTAGCACTGAATATTCTAGCACTGAATGCTCTAGAATTGAATGTTCTTACACTGAATGTTCTAGCACTGAATGTTCTTGCACTGAATGTTCTAGCAATGAATGTTCTAGCACTGAATGTTCTAGCAATGAATGTTCTAGCACTGAATGCTCTAGAATTGAATGTTCTAGCATTGAATGTTCTAGCACTGAATGCTCTAGCACTGAATGTTCTTGCACTGAATGTTCTAGCAATGAATGTTCTAGCACTGAATGTTCTAGCACTGAATGCTCTAGCATTGAATGTTCTAGCACTGAATGTTCTAGCACTGAATGTTCTTGCTCTGAATGTTCTAGCACTGAATGTTCTAGCATTGAATGTTCTAGCACTGAATGTTCTAACATTGAATGTTCTTGCACTGAATGTTCTAGCACTGAATGTTCTAGGTTTGAATGTTCTAGCACTGAATCTTCTAGCACTGAATCTTCTAGCATTGAATGTTCTAGCACTGAATGTTCTAACACTGAATGTTCTAGCACTGAATGTTCTAGCACTGAATGTTCTAGCACTGAATATTCCAGCACTGAATGTTCTAGCACTGAATGTTCTAGCATTGAATATTCTAGCATTGAATGTTCTAGCATTGAGTGTTCTATCATTGAATGCTCTAGCACTGAATGTTCTAGCATTGAATGTTCTAGCACTGAATGTTCTAGCACTGAATGTTCTAGCGTTGAATGTTCTAGCTTTGAATGTTCTAGCAAAGAATGTTCTAGCACTGAATGTTCTAGCACTGAATGTTCTAGAATTTAATGTTCTAGCACTGAATGTTCCAGCACTGAATGTTCTAGCGCTGAATGTTCTAGCATTGAATGCTCTAGCACTGAATGTTCTAGCACTGAATGTTCTAGCATTGAATGTTCTATCACCGAATGTTCAAGCATTGAATGTTCTAGCACTGAATGTTCTTGCATTGGATGTTCTAGCGCTGAATGTTCTAGCACTGAATGTTCTAGCACTGAATGTTCTAGGACTGAATGTTCTAGCACTAAATGTTCTAACATTGAATGTTCTAGCATTGAATGTTCTAGCATTGAATGTTTTAGCACTGAATGTTCAAGCATTGAGTGTTCTAGCACCCTAAAGTTCTAGCACTAAATGTTCTAGCACTGAATGTTCTAGCACTGAATGTTATAGCATTGAATGTTCTAGCACTGAATGTTCTAGCACTGAATATTCTAGCACTGAATGTTCTACCCTTTAATGTTCTAGCTCTGAATGTTCTAGCACTGAATGTTCTAGCACTGAATGTTCTAGCACTGAATGTTCTAGCACTGAATGTTCTATCATTGATTTTTCTTGCATTGAATGTTCTAGCACTGAATATTCTAGCATTGAATGTTCTAGCATTGAATGTTCTAGCACTGAATGTTCTAATATTGAATGTTCTAGTACCGAATGTTCTGGCATTGAAAGTTCTAGCATTGAATGTTCTAGCACTGATTGTTCTAGAGCTGAATATTTTAGCATTGAATGTTCTAGTGCTGAATGTTCTAGCACTGAATGTTCTAGTGCTGAATGCTCTTGCACTGAATGTTCTAGTGCTGAATGTTCTAACACTGAATGTTCTAATGCTGAATGCTCTTGCACTGAATGTTCTAGTGCTGAATGTTCTAGCACTGAATGTTCTAGTGCTGAATGTTCTCGCACTGAATGTTCTAGTGCTGAATGTTCTAGCACTTAATGTTCTAATACTGAATGTTCTAGCACTGAATGCTCTAGTGCTTAATGTTCTAACATTGAATGTTCTAGTGCTGAATGTTCTAACACTGAATGTTCTAATACTGAATGTTCTAGCACTGAATGTTCTAACACTGAATGTTCTAGCACTGAATGCTCTAGTGCTGAATGTTCTAACATTGAATGTTCTAGTGCTAAATTTTCTAGTGCTGAATGTTCTAGTGCTGAATGTCCTAGTGCTGAATGTTCTAGCATTCACTGATGCAACCCTAACTAGAGGTATTTATGTCTCCGTGATTCAAGAAAGGTATCCCTGTATCCCACAACCACCGCTGCCTCTGACTCAGTACACACAATATGTCTGCGTGAGTCAAGAAAGGTATCCCTGTATCCCACAACCACCGCTGCCTCTGAATCAGTACACACAATATGTCTGCGTGAGTCAAGAAAGGTATCCCTGTATCCCACAACCACCGCTGCCTCTGCCTCAGTACACACAATATGTCTGCATGATTCAAGAAATGTATCCCTGTATCCCACAACCACCGCTGCCTCTGCCTCAGTACACACAATATGTCTGCGTGATTCAAGAAAGGTATCCCTGTATCCCACAACCACCGCTGCCTCTGCCTCAGTACACACAATATGTCTGCGTGATTCAAGAAAGGTATCCCTGTATCCCACAACCACCGCTGCCTCTGCCTCAGTACACACAAATCATAGTAGAGAGTTTGGTAAAAGTTTTGATGGAGTTAAATATCATCACTGAAGACCTGAAGCCAGTCGGAAGCTTTCTCAAATCATCACACATAAACCAATATTCCAATTTCTTAAATAAAAATGTAGCAAATTACCACTTACACTGATAGTGTTGTGGTGAATGTATTTACATTGATAGTGTTGTGGTGGATGTATTTACACTGATAGTGTTGTGGTGAATGTATTTACACTGATAGTGTTGTGGTGGATGTATTTACACTGGTAGTGTTGTGGTGGATGTATTTACACTGGTAGTGTTGTGGTGGATGTATTTACACTGGTAGTGTTGTGGTGGATGTATTTACACTGTTAGTGTTGTGGTGAATGTATTTACACTGGTAGTGTTGTGGTGAATGTATTTACACTGTTAGTGTTGTGGTGGATGTATTTACACTGTTAGTGTTGTGGTGAATGTATTTACACTGTTAGTGTTGTGGTGGATGTATTTACACTGTTAGTGTTGTGGTGGATGTATTGACACTGTTAGTGTTGTGGTGAATGTATTTACACTGTTAGTGTTGTGGTGGATGTATTTACACTGTTAGTGTTGTGGTGAATGTATTTACACTGTTAGTGTTGTGGTGGATGTATTTACACTGTTAGTGTTGTGGTGAATGTATTTACACTGTTAGTGTTGTGGTGGATGTATTTACACTGTTAGTGTTGTGGTGAATGTATTTACACTGTTAGTGTTGTGGTGGATGTATTTACACTGTTAGTGTTGTGGTGAATGTATTTACACTGTTAGTGTTGTGGTGGATGTATTTACACTGTTAGTGTTGTGGTGGATGTATTTACACTGTTAGTGTTGTGGTGAATGTATTTACACTGTTAGTGTTGTGGTGGATGTATTTACACTGATAGTGTTGTGGTGGATGTATTTACACTGTTAGTGTTGTGGTGAATGTATTTACACTGTTAGTGTTGTGGTGGATGTATTTACACTGCAACTGAAGGATGGCCGAGTCATTAGTAAGTTTAGGCACATTTACAATTATCATACATGGTGTTAATTACCTAGGATAACTCAAAAAAGTCATAGTGACTTATTTCCATTGGGGTCTTTGAGGACCTTATTCTCTTGGAGCCATAGGTACTGCGACACTTACAATAACCCCCGAGCTGCCCAGAACCCTCCTCAAGGTACACAACCTTCTCTGGGAACTACTTGATGTCCTAACCCAGTTCCCACATTCTGACTCCCATCTTAGAAAGACTGTATTAATACTCAGATAACCCATACATAAGAAACTGAGACTTAGGCCGACTTTTCGGTTCATCTTGAACTATTAATAGTCAGAGGGAGGTAGTCAACTTGGAAGCCACACACACACTGCAGTAACAATGATTACCTTGTACCAAGTGGGACACACCAGTGTTGAAAGTGAAAGACCCAATAGAAAAAACTTCCTCAAGTTATCACAGAAAAAACAAAATTAGGAATGGGTCTATATAAGTTAAGAATTATTTTGCCACTCAAAGTGCTGCTGCTACTGCTGCTGCTACTGCTGCTGCTACTGCTGCTGCTACTGCTGCTGCTACTGCTGTTGCTACTGCTGCTGCTACTCAGAGGGCTGGCAGTAGCAAGAGGACGTGAAGACTGAGTCGCCTCTCACATCGCTGTGTGAATATTATGCTAGAAAATAATAAAATTTGTATTGTTATGAAAGAAAGAAGAGCAGTACTGTGCTGATGACTTGATCATGTTCAATCAAGAACACGTGTTGGGTACTAGTAATGTGATGTGGGGGTTCTAGTAGATAAAGGTGGTGTAGTAATACACTTGGGTATGACTGGTAACACTTATACTTGCAGAGTCATGAGGGGAAGCCCAGCCTAGCCTTCTTCTTGCCTGTAGGTCTTTCTGGGAACTGAGAGAGCGGCAGGGTGACTGACGCTCACATGTGACACCACGTGACGTCACACATGCTAGCCGCTGGGCCTAGCTGAGCAGGGAGCCTAAATGTATATATGGGTGATATCTACAATATACTACACAAGCATATATAGGGGGAATTCAGTAGCTATACTGACAGCTCGGTCATGTTACGTATGCTGTCTCGACATACCATACTCTGCAAGCTGAACAGGCAGGTGGCTCTGGGCTGATTCTATACAATAGCAAAGACATATTTCACTTAGAACTATTCACAGAATTGGTAATGGGATATACTCGATTGAATGAATAACACAGTTTGGATATTACTGTATTGGCTGGTAAATGTAATGGATGGTATCATAATGCATTACGAATTATAGTAACAAATCACAGTACAATGAAAGATAGAATTGATCGATCAATCTGTATTCATGTACTCACGGATTCTGAGGAAGAATATATATTTACAATGGGGAAAGTAATTAACAGCAAAGGCAGACCTGGCATGCACAGGTCATTACTGTTAAATCTCAGAATTCAAAGGGAGTGTGAACACACAATTTTTTTTTTTTAGCTGATCAGCTAATAATAAAACACACAGTTGACAACTTCATTCAGCTTGATCATCTAATTATACAGACTATGTACATATAAACCCAACTCTGCGAGGGTAAGATTTACATATGCAGAATGGTTATCATTTCTGGGAAGATCGAAGTCTTTTGCAATGGCAAATGCATGCCTTGACTTAGGGAGATCTGAATAAGTATCTACAAAAGATACTTGGGGGTTTCTCGTTACTTGTCGTGTACACAAGGAATAACGACATTCAGGTTGATCATCTGACTGAGTGTTAGATGTAGAGGGTACAGCGTCAGGAGGATTTTCAGCATCTGTCACATTAATCTGGGTAGATATATCATTGTCAACATCACATACTAACTTTATATGATCTAAATGTGATTCTTTATACTGGCCTGTACTAATTTGTCTAACTTTATACTTATTGCCATTGATATATTTGACTACTCGATAAGGACCAACAAACTTTTCATCGAGTTTAGGCATTGCAGATGTTTTGTTGAAGTTAGTCGGCATTATTCTCGAACCCACTTTAACCTTGGTCAGCTTAGCATGGCTATTAGTTACTCTTGTAAATTCTGCTGTTGACTTACGGACTCTTCTGAAAACGCTTTGAGCTAGACTGGTACGAGTTGCTATGAAATCATCAGGGTTGTAAGTGGGTTTCGGTGCGGAATATAACAACCCATAAGGCAAACACTTGTCTACACCATACAATGCATAATGTGGGGTGTCACCTATTGACGCATTGTAAGCAGAGTTTATAGCACACTGCACATCAGGTATGACTTCATCCCAAGTTTCACTATTGAGGTTGATAGTGGCTCTCAAGACATCGAGAACTTTCTTATTGGTTCATTCTGCAAAACCATTACTTGCAGGATGATGAGGAACAATGGTTGACTTTGAGATCTTGTACAAGGCACACAAATTTTCAAGAATCTCATTACAAAATTCACCTCCATTATCTGTTACTAAGGACTTGGGGGTGGTATGTCTACAGATTATGCGTTCTTTAGATGCTCGGCAGTCTTATCTGCAATAGGCACTAACTCACAGTATCTGGTGAAATGATCTACCATAACACACAGATGTTTGTTGCCTTGGAAGGAACATTGGAAATTGGTTAACAGATCTACAGCAATTCTTTCCCATGGTTCACTCATGGTGGGATACACCTGGATAGGATTTAGACCATTGACATTTCCTTTATGTTGCATACAGACACTACATTTCTTAACATACTCGGAAATATCAGTTGTCATACATGGCCAAAAGTATTTTATTCTGGCTTCTTTCACATAACGATCCATACCAGTGTGTGCAAAACCTGGTGCATCGTGAACTAGCTGTAGAGGCACATTCACTACTGACTCTGGAATTACTAATTGGTATACCCTTCTGCTTGGAGTATCCAACTCGGCTGTTCGATACAGTAATTCTTGGTTCATTACAAAGTCATTAATAGGTGCAGGTGGCTTCACAGTCAGAATAAGATCTTCCTGTAGCAGGAATCGTATCACACCAGACCACAAGGGATCTGTTCTGTGAGCATTCTTTACCTCTTTGGCACTAAATGGAGGGTATGCAGTTACTACACTAACATGTCGTGATCGAGCATCAGCGACTACATTTGATCTGCCAGGCAAGTGTTCAAAGGTTGGGTTGAACTCTTGGATGGTCAAGGACCACGTGGCTAATCTTCCAGTGGGTTGTTTGATCTGGAACACGGGAATCAGTGCAGCATGATCTGTCAAGACATGGACAGGGTACTAGTATATGATGTCTCTGAAATGCTTCAAAGACCACACTACTGCCAAAGCTTCTTGGTCAGTTACTGTATAATTGCATTCATCTTTTGTAAGGACTAGGTTAGCAAATGCAACTGCGTTGTACTTGCTATCGGTCTTCTGAGCTAGTACAGCACCTATGCCACTTGAACTAGCATCAGTTGTCAGATAGAAAGGTTTAGCAAAATCTGGAAATTTCAAAATTGGAGTACATGTTAGCTTTTCTTCGAGGGTTTGGAATGCTTTTTCTTGACGGAAGGTCCAAACGAAAGGAGCATCTTTCTTAAGCAACTCAGTTAGAGGAGCTGCTATGGAAGAAAAATTGGCTATGAAGGATCTATAAAAACTTGCTAAGCCCACAAAGGATCTTACGGCATCAGCAGTTTTGGGAGATGGAAAATTAGACACAGCAGTAACTTGGATCAGTTGTAACCCCTCTAGGAGTGACTACATGATCAAGAAACTTGATCTCAGATCTGAAAAATTGGCACTTAGACAGTTTGAGCTTTAAATTGGCTTCTTCAAGCTTACTCAGTACCATATCCAGTCTTTCCAAATGCTTGTCCATGTCCTCGGACATGACGATTATGTCATCTAGGTACACCATAAGTGCGCTGCCTGTGAGACCTCTAAAGATGTTGGTCATTAGCCTCGAGAATGTGATAGGAGAAGTTCGTAATCCGAATGGCATATGAAGGAAGTGATAATGACCAGTAGGAGTGGAAAATGCTGTTAGCTCTTGGCTTTCCTCATGGAGAGGGACTTGCCAGAACCCTTGTAACAAGTCTAGGGTCGAAAAAACTTTGTTATCTCCGAAGTTGTGTAAAAGATCACCAAGTACCGGAAGTGGGAAGTGATCTGGAATTGTTTTAGCATTTAACTTCCTAAAATCAATCACTGGGCACCAATACCGTCCTTCTTAGGCACCACGAGCAAGGGCACATTCCAGGGTGAATTATTAGGTGCAATAACTCCATCATGATCAACTCGTCTGCGACAGCAACTTGTGAATGAGGCATTCTGTACACAGGTATATAAATGGGTCTGGTACCAGGTTCCAGTGGGATATGATGGGATATTATGCTCATTAAACCCATCTTTTCACCTGGTAAGGCAATGGTATTACGATGGTTATTCAACAGCGTCAACAAACCTCATCTGGAAAGTCAGTGGGAGCTGAGTCTTTCTCCTCTAGTGGAATGGATTGATCCAGGAGAGTGGATGAACTTGCAGAGACCTGAGGGGAAGCCCAACCTAGCCTTCATGCCTGTAGGTCTATCTGGGCACTGAGAGAGAAGCAGGGCGGCTGACGCTCACATGTGGCACCACATGACGTCACACATGCTAGCTGCTGGGTCTAGCTGAGCAGGGAGCCTAAATGTATATATGAGTGATATCTACAATATACTACACAAGTGTATATAGGGGGAATTCAGTAACAATAACCTGGTCATGTACCATCAAGAACAAGTGTTGGGTACTGATGACCTGGCCATGTACCGTCAACAACACGTGTTGGGTACTGATGACTTGGTCATGTACCGTCAAGAACAAGTGTTGAGTACTGATGACTTGGTTACGTACTGTCAACAACAAGTGTTGGGTACTGATGACTTGGTCATGTACCGTCAAGAACAAGTGTTGAGTACTGATGACTTGGTTACGTACTGTCAACAACAAGTGTTGGGTACTGATGACTTGGCCGTGTACCGTCAAGAACAAGTGTTAGGCACTGATGACTTGGTCAAGTACCGTCAAAAACAAGTGTTAGGTACTGATGACTTGAACAAGTACCGTCAAGAACAAGCGTTAGGTACTGATGCCTTGGTTATGTATCGTCAAGAACAAGTGTTAGGTAGAGATGACTTGGCCATGTACCGTCAAGAACAAATGTTAGGTACTGATGACTTGGTCAAGTACCGTCAAGAACAAGTGTTAGGTGCTGATGACTTGGTCAAGTACCGTCAAGAACAAGTGTTAGGTACTGATGACTTGGTCAAGTACCGTCAAGAACAAGTGTTAGGTACTGATGACTTGGTCATGTACCGTCAAGAACAAGTGTTGGGTACTAATGACTTGGTCGTGTACCGTCAAGAACAAGTGTTAGGTATTGATGACTTGGTCATGTACCGTCAAGAACAAGTGTTAGGTACTGATGACTTGGTCATGTACCATCAATAACAAGTGTTAGGTACTGATGACTTGGTCATGTACCGTCAAGAACAAGTGTTAGGTACTGATGACTTGGTCATGTACCGTCAAGAACAAGTGTTAGGTACTGATGACTTGGTCATGTACCGTCATGAACAAGTGTTAGGTACTGATGACTTGGTCAAGTACCGTCAAGAACAAGTGTTAGGTACTGATGACTTGGTCATGTACCGTCAAGAACAAGTGTTGGGTACTAATGACTTCGTCGTGTACCGTCAAGAACAAGTGTTAGGTACTGATAACTTGGTTATGTACCGTCAAGAACAAGTGTTAGGTACTGATGACTTGGTCGTGTACCATCAATAACAAGTGTTAGGTATTGATGACTTGGTCATGTACCGTCAAGAACAAGTGTTAGGTACTGATGACTTGGTCAAGTACCGTCATGGACACGTGTTGGGTACTGATGACTTATTCGTGTACCGTCAAGAACAAGTGTTGGGTACTGATGACATGGTCGTGTACCGTCAAGAACAAGTGTTAGGTACTGATAACTTGGTCAAGTACCGTCAAGAACAAGTGTTAGGTACTGATGACTTGATCTTGTACCATCAAGAATAAGTGTTGAGTAACACTCCTCCTATTACCCTCAACACACACCTCAGTTATTGACAGATAAGATAAGATTTCGTTCGGATTTTTAACCCCGGAGGGTTAGCCACCCAGGATAACCCAAGAAAGTCAGTGCGTCATCGAGGACTGTCTAACTTATTTCCATTGGGGTCCTTAATCTTGTCCCCCAGGATGCGACCCACACCAGTCGACTAACACCCAGGTACCTATTTGCTGCTAGGTGAACAGGACAACAGGTGTAAGGAAACGCGTCGAAATGTTTCCACCCGCCGGGAATCGAACCCGGGCCCTCCGTGTGTGAAGCGGGAGCTTTAGCCACCAGGCCACCGGGCCACACACCAGGCCACCGGGCCACACACCAGGCCACCGGGCCACACACCGGGCCACCGGGCCACATATGATAATATCTGATAAACTTTATGAAGAATGATTTACAACTGGTACAGAGAAGCTGATATTATTGATATGACTCACGAGATCGTAATATCACAACAGCAAACAACTCAGGGAACGGATGAGGGTTTGAATCATGATAGCTGGGTCCTAAAACTCAGAGGCCTGTGCGTTAACCACTGGGCCCGCTGGATTTAATATAATTCATCCAAAGAGTCTTATTACAGTAAGCTGGTCCAGTGGTTAACGCACTGGCCTGTGAATTTTAAGGCCCACTTACCATGGGTTTGATCCCCACCCATTCCACTGATGCATTATTGATATACATCATAGAATGCGCCTGGTTGTGCAGACTCAACACAATACATTCTCTTCCCTCAATTACTCTCTCTTCCTTGTTCTCATCTAGATATTTCGTCCATCCCTCTCTATCCTTGCAGGAGGGATGGGGGTCCAGGTGCTGGAGCTGCAGCAGGACGGTGTAGCGAGTGTTTACACAGCTGGGGTGTACCAGGGTAGACTGGACCGCAACTGGAAGCTGAATTCAGTCACTCTATGTGCTCGCTTCAACATCTTCTTCCTGCACCAAAGTGCTACCTTCTTCCAGCTGATGGACACTGTGGAGAAACTTGACTCACAGCTCAAAGGAGGTTAGTTGTGGAGACAGCGATATCTGAATTAGATCAGAGGTTGAATTTTATCCAGTCTTTTTGGTTTTCCTACTTTTAAAAGGCTAAAAGTGATAGAAAAAATTGTTACCTTAGAGTACAGGTTTTCAGGGGGTCACTTACCACTTTATCCTTTAAAGTCTGTCAGACCACAGGTACTTAATCTTTTTACGATGACAGATCCACAATGGACTGCCGAGTATGTGTCCATACCCACTTCACCAGACTGTGCAAATTATCACCATCACCGGTCCTATTAGGTTCCAGTGTGACTTCAAAAGATGTCAATAGTTTGGTTATAATTTACATACGGACAACTAGCAACACAACGCCTCATACTTTATTCTAACCTAAAAAAAACTTTTTTTTTTTTTAACTGTTTGGAGATGGAGTCCCATACAACCATTATTTGGTTCCTATACCCCCAGGGGTATGAACACCCCTGGTTGCCCCCAGGGGTATGAACACCCCGGTTGCCCCCAGGGGTATGAACACCCTTGGTTGCCCCCAGGGGTATGAACACCCCTGGTTGTCCCCAGGGGTATGAACACCCCTGGTTGCCCCCAGGGGTATGAACACCCCTGGTTGCCCCCAGGGGTATGAACACCCCTGGTTGCCCCCAGGGGTATGAACACCCCGGGTTGCCCCGAGGGGTATGAACACCCCTGGTTGCCCCCAGGGGTATGAACACCCCTGGTTGCCCCAGGGACATGAACACCCCTGGTTGCCCCCAGGGGTATGAACACCCTTGGTTGCTCCCAGGGGCATAAACACCCCTGGTTGCCCCAGGGGTATGAACACCCCTGGTTGCCCCCAGGGGCATGAACACCCCTGGTTGCCCCAGGGGCATGAACACCCCTGGTCGCCCCCAGGGGCATGAACACCCCTGGTTGCCCCCAAGGGCATGAACACCCCTGGTTGCCTCCAAGGGCATGAACACCCCTGGTTGCCTCCAAGGGCATGAACACCCCTGGTTGCCCCCAGGGTTATGAACACCCCTAGTTGCCCCCAGGGGTATGAACACCCTTGGTTGCCCCCAGGGGTATGAACATCCCTGGTTGCCCCAAGGGGTATGAACACCCCTGGTTGCCCCCAGGGGCATGAACACCCCTGGTTGCCCCAGGGACATGAACACCCCTGGTTGCCCCCAGGGGCATAAACACCCCTGGTTGCCCCAGGGGTATGAACACCCCTGGTTGCTCCCAGGGGCATGAACACCCCTGGTTGCCCCAGGGGCATGAACACCCCTGGTCGCCCCCAGGGGCATGAACACCCCTGGTTGCCCCCAAGGGCATGAACACCCCTGGTTGCCTCCAAGGGCATGAACACCCCTGGTTGCCTCCAAGGGCATGAACACCCCTGGTTGCCCCCAGGGGTATGAACACCCCTGGTTGCCCCCAGGGGTATGAACACCCTTGGTTTCCCCCAGGGGTATGAACACCCCTGGTTGCCCCCAGGGGCATGAACACCCCTGGTTGCCCCCAGGGGCATGAACACCCCTGGTTGCCCCAGGGACATGAACACCCCTGGTTGCCCCCAGGGGTATGAACACCCCTGGTTGCTCCCAGGGGCATAAACACCCCTGGTTGCCCCAGGGGTATGAACACCCCTGGTTGCCCCAGGGACATGAACACCCCTGGTTGCCCCCAGGGGTATGAACACCCCTGGTTGCTCCCAGGGGCATAAACACCCCTGGTTGCCCCAGGGGTATGAACACCCCTGGTTGCCCCCAGGGGCATGAACACCCCTGGTTGCCCCAGGGGCATGAACACCCCTGGTCGCCCCCAGGGGCATGAACACCCCTGGTTGCCCCAAGGGCATGAACACCCCTGGTTGCCTCCAAGGGCATGAACACCCCTGGTTGCCCCAGGGACATGAACACCCTTGGTTGCCCCCAGGGGTATGAACACCCCTGGTTGCTCCCAGGGGCATAAACACCCCTGGTTGCCCCAGGGGTATGAACACCCCTGGTTGCCCCCAGGGGCATGAACACCCTTAGTTGCCCAAGGGGCATGAACACCCCTGGTCGCCCCCAGAGGCATGAACACCCCTGGTTGCCCCCAAGGGCATGAACACCCCTGGTTGCCTCCAAGGGCATGAACACCCCTGGTTGCCCCCAAGGGCCTGAACACCCCTGGTTGTCTCCAAGGGCCTGAACACCCCTGGTTGCCTCCAAGAGCATGAACACCCCTGGTTGCCTCCAAGGGCATGAACACCCCTGGTTGCCTCCAAGGGCCTGAACACCCCTGGTTGCCTCCAAGGGCTTGAACACCCCTGGTTGCCTCCAAGGGCCTGTGTTTAATGGGTTTGTTTGGTAGGTGCTGCAAGCGGGTGGTTAATGATACATCTTCGGAGGCTTCTTTGTTTATTGAAAATGTCGTGGTGGGTACACAGGCTTGTGTTGTGCCCATGGCCCGGGCAGGGCCATCCCACGAGAGAGAGCTGGGAGTACTTGTGTCTTGCTGCTAGGCCGCTGTGTGAGTGAGAGCGAGGCATGGGCCGACAGGCTGGCGTGCCTACCGAGAGGCCTGGCTACAGAGGGCAGCACCTGTGTGGTGTGAAATATGAACTAAGCTGGCAGACAGCATGGGCTGTCTGTGCAGACAGTACAGGCTGTCTACATGTGCTCGGCCACCTACTGCACGTCGTCCCAACGCGACAATACTGGTTGTAAAAGGAACTTGGTCTCTCTCTCGTAGGAACAGGGCACAGAACACAAAATAAAAACATATATATACATATGGACATGGAAAAAAAACTTCCTACAGGGAGGGAAGAAAAAAACATGTGGGATGTGCTAAACATCATGATCATAGACACTGAGCGTCGAAGGGCATCACTGCATGCCTTCCTGCGTCTGGACAGATACTGCATGCCTTCCTGCGTCTGGACAGATACTGCAACACAGGGGACATCGCTGCGGGTGAGCTGTGATGTAACAGGTTACGGTCTCCTCTGAAACGGTGAAGCAGACAAAGTAGGAGTCGCTGCAGGTTTCACTCAACCTGGGGCACGACATGCTGGTGCCCTCGAGTAAGGCGTCGACAAAACTCGGCAACTGGGCAGGACTTCTGGCAAGCGACTCAGGAGGACACTTCTTGACTGGTACTGTCGCTGGGCTGTCACTGCCGGTGAGCGTGGAGCGAGTTGTGGAGCGAGTCGTGGCAGAGACGACTGGGCGAAACATCTGGGAGTCGTAACATCATACACCAGACTGCAGTGAGCGAGCTAGCAGTCAAAGTGACATCATCTTTGTGCAGGCTGCTCACTGAAGCTTGTGACACGAGGCTGACACAGTGCCTGCCGACAGGGCTAACTGTGGCTTGGCGAGTATCATTCTCTCAGCAGTTGGAGTTATAGCAGAGGTTAGTCTAAGCGTCCCCAGACTTGTTTCTCTACATATAACTGCACTCTGAAGGTCTGGAGGTGAAGTGAAACAAATCTCGATGGGAATCGTAGCAGGTACGATTCTGCAGAACATCACGAGCGACGAGCATAAAAGCTTTCTGTACAAGAGGGCTCGGTCACTCGGGGGCTGACTTGACATCAGCTGTCAAACGTACTGGTCATACGGGTGACTTAGCACAGTGGTACTACTCAGGTCTGGCTCAGACCTCACTGGACACACGGAAACTTTACACACCTGTGGTACAACATGGCTTAAACTAGCAAATGATGCTTTTCTGTGCATAAAACTGACTCTAAGACATACTAAAATGTGAGAATACTGACTGAGAGGAATTAATTAACACACGACATATATCTTCTCTTAGTCTTCTCGACAATATTGAAATAATTACTGAACACTCGATGGTTACATCATGTGATGTCAGGCGTGATGTCGCGAGGTGACGTCAGCAGCACTGTGACGTCAGCAGACATCTCGAGGTGACATCAGGCAGACATAGTGAGGTGATGTCAGCAGACATCATGACGTCATGAAGTCGGGCAGCATCGTCGGTGACGTCAATGTGATGCGTGCAGCAGACCACAGCATGTGGCCTGGGACATCTGGTAACTCACGTGGCTGGTAGATCCACGTGACATCGCCCACACCCACGTGGCGTCGGGATCCACGTGGCGTCGTGATCTACGTGGCATGCTGATCCACGTAGCTTTGAGTGGCCTCGGGCACTCGGATACACAGCTCTGGCAATGAATCACACGAAAAACAGCAGAAAACACAGCAGAGGGAGTGGGCAGTGGTGAGTGTATGGTAGACGGGTGAGCGTGAGTAGGGCGAGCATGGGCAAGGTGAGGAACAGCCACTTCCTCTCCTCCTCCCCCACCAACAAACACGTGGAGAAGCTCACACTGGACGCAGAAATCGCCACAAAACTCACCTCTGGCTTGCTGAAACAGCTTTGCTGAGCTGAACAACAACAGCAACATACAAGTGACGCTAAACACGTGACTTGAGAAACAGCATGGGACGCTGTAGCGTGGGGTCACTTACAATTCTCGGAGAATTTCGGCAAATTTCGGCTGGATCCTGCTTGTACCTGTGTCTGGATGCTCAAACGTGCAGACACGACATCAGGATAACTCGTTGAGAGACTGATGCTTCTTGTGTAGGGTGATGAAGTGAAGATGACTTCATACCTCTCCTTCCTCTCTCCGGGCAAACAACTGCTGTGACCACCGCTGCTACCAATGTTTAATGGGTTTGTTTGGTAGGTGCTGCAAGCGGGTGGTTAATGATACGTCTTCTTCAAAGGCTTCTTTGTTTACTGAAAATGTCGTGGTGGGTACACAGGCTTGTGTTGTGCCCATGGCCCAGGCAGGGCCATCCCACGAGAGAGAGCTGGGAGTACTTGTGTCTTGCTGCTAGGCCGCTGTGTGAGTGAGAGCGAGGCATGGGCCGACAGGCTGGCGTGCCTACCGAGAGGCCTGGCTACAGAGGGCAGCAACTGAGTGGCGCGAAATATGAACTAAGCTGGCAGACAGCATGGGCTGTCTGTGCAGACAGTACGGGCTGTCTACACCTGAGCACCCCTGGTTGCCTCCAAGGGCCTTAACACCCCTGGTTGCCTCCAAGGGCCTGAACACCCCTGGTTGCCTCCAAGGGCCTGAACACCCCTGGTTGCCTCCAAGGGCCTGAACACCCCTGGTTGCCTCCAAGGGCCTGAACACCCTTGGTTGCCTCCAAGGGCCTGAACACCCTTGGTTGCCTCCAAGGGCCTGAACACCCTTGGTTGCCTCCAAGGGCCTGAACACCCTTGGTTGCCTCCAAGGGCCTGAACACCCTTGGTTGCCTCCAAGGGCCTGAACACCCCTGGTTGCCTCCAAGGGCCTGGACACCCCTGGTTAACAACACCTGACTTATAATTCAATTCAATTCAGAGTTTATTCTCTATAAGGATTACAATGCTGAGTTTACAGAATTTGGATATTGTGTGGTTTACATGTTATAAAATACTAATTACAGAGTGTACCACTAGAACACCTAGCATGGCTAGGCATTTCGGGAAGACTTAGATTAATTCTTAACTTTAAAATATTACAAATTATGAGGTAAGTTGGTATTATTGCCAAGTGACTAAATACTAGTTTGTGAGTTTAGCAATGTGAATGCTTTTGTTTTGGTACAGTACATAGTTTCATAAGAGGTTAGGGAGAGTGATTATAGGTCAGAGAGAAAAGTGAAGGGTCAGGGTGAGAGAGATGAGGTGTTGATCTCCAGCTCATGAACCTTAGTGAGAGGGTGGACTACAGCTCTTTAGAGCTCCTAGTGGAGTGGAGCTGCAGCTCTTGTTATTTTTTTTTTTTAGATAAATTTTACAGGGTAAGAGTTATCCTGTCTCAGCTCATTTCTAAACCCAGCCCTATCTAAGGTATACTACCCCCCCCCAGGATGCCACCCACGACAGTCGACTAACACTCAGGTACCTACTTACTGCTAGGCGAACAGGGACATCAGGTGTAAGACGACTGACACCCATGTACCTACTAGCTGCTAGGTGAACAGGAACAGCAGGTGTAAGATGACTAACACCCAGGTACCTACTTACTGCTAGGTGAACAGAGACAGTAGATGTAAGGAAACATGCTAAACGTTCCCACCCGTGCCGGGGATTGAACCAAGGACACTCAGTACGAGGTGAGTGCGTTGTCAACTTAACCACAGGACGCACTGCCTATGTTATGCTTGTTGTCGCTGTGCTTAACATTATCTGGCTCTTCAGGGTTTTGAGATCATGTAAAACAGGATCTCTCTCTCTCTCTCTCTCTCTCTCTCTCTCTCTCTCTCTCTCTCTCTCTCTCTCTCTCTCTCTCTCTTTCTCTCTCTCTCTCTCTCTCTAGGGAGATCAAAGGAGGTAGGGAGAATAAGGGAGGCACGGACATTGACGAAGAATAAATATTTCCGAAGATAACTTATAACTGTTGTTCCCAGAGCTGTGGCTCAACCGTGTCCGACCAGTCATCGGTCAACACTGGCAATACCACATCCTGAAGAACAAACTCCGCACCCACCGGTCAGTATTATTATTATTAGTAGTAGTAGTAACTGTAGTAATAGTAGTAGTAATAGTAGTAGTAGTAGTAGAAGTTGTGGGGAATTTTGTGATTCCCCAGAACCGTTATATCCCCCTAGTGGGGGGGGATGTAGGAAAGGGGGAGGGGGAGGGGACGACGTCTATGAGGCAGCAGGTCTTGTTCATAGAGAGAGGCTAGGTGAAGCAGGTCCTGAGTGAAGCAGGTCCTGAGTGAAGCAGGTCCTGAGTGAAGCAGGTCCTGAGTGAAGCAGGTCCTGAGTGAAGCAGGTCCTGAGTGAAGCAGGTCCTGAGTGAAGCAGGTCCTGAGTGAAGCAGGTCCTGAGTGAAGCAGGTCCTGAGTGAAGCAGGTCCTGGGTGAAGCAGGTCCTGAGTGAAGCAGGTCCTGAGTGAAGCAGGTCCTGAGTGAAGCAGGTCCTGAGTGAAGCAGGTCCTGAGTGAAGCAGGTCCTGAGTGAAGCAGGTCCTGAGTGAAGCAGGTCCTGAGTGAAGCAGGTCCTGAGTGAAGCAGGTCCTGAGTGAAGCAGGTCCTGAGTGAAGCAGGTCCTGGGTGAAGCAGGTCCTGAGTGAAGCAGGTCCTGAGTGAAGCAGGTCCTGAGTGAAGCAGGTCCTGAGTGAAGCAGGTCCTGAGTGAAGCAGGTCCTGAGTGAAACAGGTCCTGGGTGAAGCAGGTCCTGAGTGAAGCAGGTCCTGAGTGAAGCAGGTCCTGAGTGAAGCAGGTCCTGAGTGAAGCAGGTCCTGAGTGAAGCAGGTCCTGAGTGAAGCAGGTCCTGAGTGAAGCAGGTCCTGAGTGAAGCAGGTCCTGGGTGAAGCCACGGTCCTGGGTGAAGCCAAGGTCCTGGGTGAAGCCACGGTCCTGGGTGAAGCCACGGTCCTGGGTGAAGCCACGGTCCTGGGTGAAGCCACGGTCCTGGGTGAAGCCACGGTCCTGGGTGAAGCCACGGTCCTGGGTGAAGCCAAGGTCCTGGGTGAAGCCACGGTCCTGGGTGAAGCCACGGTCCTGGGTGAAGCCACGGTCCTGGGTGAGGCCACGGTCCTGGATGAAGCCACGGTCCTGGGTGAAGCCACGGTCCTGGGTGAAGCCACGATCCTGGGTGAAGCCACGGTCCTGGGTGAAGCCACGGTCCTGGGTGAAGCCACGGTCCTGGGTGAAGCCACGGTCCTGGGTGAAGCCACGGTCCTGGGTGAAGCCAAGGTCCTGGGTGAAGCCACGGTCCTGGGTGAAGCCACGGTCCTGGGTGAAGCCACGGTCCTGGGTGAAGCCACGGTCCTGGGTGAAGCCACGGTCCTGGATGAAGCCACGGTCCTGGGTGAAGCCACGGTCCTGGGTGAAGCCACGGTCCTGGGTGAAGCCACGGTCCTGGGTGAAGCCACGGTCCTGGGTGAAGCCACGGTCCTGGGTGAATCCACGGTCCTGGGTGAAGCCACGGTCCTGGGTGAAGCCACGGTCCTGGGTGAGGCCACGGTCCTGGATGAAGCCACGGTCCTGGGTGAAGCCACGGTCCTGGGTGAAGCCACGATCCTGGGTGAAGCCACGGTCCTGGGTGAAGCCACGGTCCTGGGTGAAGCCACGGTCCTGGGTGAAGCCACGGTCCTGGGTGAAGCCACGGTCCTGGGTGAAGCCACGGTCCTGGGTGAAGCCACGGTCCTGGGTGAAGCCACGGTCCTGGGTGAAGCCACGGTCCTGGGTGAGGCCACGGTCCTGGATGAAGCCACGGTCCTGGGTGAAGCCACGGTCCTGGGTGAAGCCACGATCCTGGGTGAAGCCACGGTCCTGGGTGAAGCCACGGTCCTGGGTGAAGCCACGGTCCTGGGTGAAGCCACGGTCCTGGGTGAAGCCAAGGTCCTGGGTGAAGCCACGGTCCTGGGTGAAGCCACGGTCCTGGGTGAAGCCACGGTCTACCACAGTCACACTGCCTCCATTGAAGAATACAGGTCAGAATCTTGTATTTCAGGAGCCAGGGTTGGACGGCAGGCTCTAGCTCAACTTCTGGACTGAAACATAGACAACTGACCTTACACAGTCGTGAACCTCCACACACACTGCCTCTAGCATACACAGTAGTAGTAGTAGTAGTAGTAGTAGTAGTAGTAGTAGTAGTAGTAGTAGTAGTAGTAACAGTAATAGTAGCAGTAGTAGTAACAGTAGCAGTAGCAGTAGTAATAATAGTAGTAGTAACAGTAGAAGTAGTAGTAGTAACAGTAGTAGTAGTAGTAGTAATAGTATTAAAAGCAGAAGTAGTAACAGTAGTAACTGTAATGGCAGTAGTAGTAACAATAGTAGTAGTAATAATAGTAGTAATTGTAGTAGTAGTAGTAATAGTAAAAGTAGTTGAAGTAGTAGTAGAAGTAGTTGTAGTAATATTAATAGTAGTAGTTATAGTATTAGTAGTAGTAGTGGTGGTAGTAACAGTAGTAGTAATAATAGTGGTAGCAGTATTGTTATTAGTAGTAGTAGTAATAATAGTAGTATCGGTAAGCACTCAACCCCAGACCCCTGGAGAACCTCCTGAGTGATTGACACTCGGGCTGCGGTCAGAGTGCCAGGAATGGCTCACCTGGAACAGAGTTTTTGAGAGTTGAGAGCCTCATACAAGCGAGAACACCGGCCCTGATATGCCAAAGACTTAATGTTGACTCCTGCACCAGCACCTTTGCAACTCCCTACCAGCTGTGTGAGTGGTGAACGTAGCAGACGAATATGTTGCGTTGGAGATGAGTTAGTTTAATTAATTATCATTTTTTAATTATCATTAGTATATACACTGCATTGTGCTTGTTACATATGGTGTATGTAACATTTTTTTTTTTTATTATTTAGAAATTTTAGCATACAAACAGAGGTACAAAAAATACAGGTAAGAGCAGCATGCCAAAGCCACTTATATGCATAGCATTACGGGCTGGCTTAAAATTAACTTAAGATTAACTAAGCAATGATGAAATCAGTGATAAGACATTATTGTAAACAGATAACTATAAAATACAAATGAGTATTACAAAGACAGGTCCTATGGTTGCATGCATTGCTGTTCATTCAGTAGAATGGAGCATTCTGTTAGGTAGTGCATTTAAAAAAATAACAAAGTTAGGTTTAACATTTGTGTGATACAATTGTGAGTAACATTTAGGATATACAATTTATATGGTTCAGTTATTCAATATTTATTTGGTTTTGAGTGAGTAAGTGAACTTTGAGAAGAGACTTGAATTTATAAACAGGTAGTGTTTCTTTTATATTTACAGGTAATGAATTCCAGATTTTAGGGCCTTTTACGTGCATTGAGTTTTTGCATTGCGTGAGATGGACACGAGGAACATCAAAGAGTGATCTGTGCCTTGTATTATGGTCATGTGTTCTGTTGAGGTTGGCAAGGAGATGTTTGAGGGGAGGGTTAATATCAGAGTTAAGTGTTCTATGTATGTAATAAGTGCAATAATAAGTATGGATGTTTTGTATGGTGAGTAGGTTGAGTGTTTTGAATATTGGTGGAGTGTGCTGCCTGTAGTGAGAATTTGTTATCATTCTAACTGCAGCCTTTTGTTGGGTAATTAGTGGTCTGAGATGGTTAGTTGTTGTTGAGCCCCATGCACAAATTCCATAGGTGAGATAGGGGTAAATAAGAGAGTGATAAAGGGCCAGGAGGGCTGACTGTGGAACATAGTACCGTATCTTCGATAGTATGCCTACAGTCTTGGAAATTTTCTTAGAAATTTGTTGTATATGTGTATGAAATTTGAGTCTATTATCGAGGTGGATTCCTAAGAATTTTCCCTCTGTTAGCTTTGTGATATGTGATCCGTTTATCGTTATGTTAAGAGGTACATCTGTAGCTCTGCTACCAAACTGAATGAAGTAGGTTTTGTCAATGTTTAGTGTAAGTTTGTTAGTCCTCATCCAGGTAGATATTTTCTGTAATTCGGTGTTTACAGTATTGGCTAGCGTGACTGGGCTCGGGTGAGAGAAGACGTATGTGGTGTCATCTGCAAAAAGTGTGGGTTTGAGTAATTGCGAAGCATTTGGTAGGTCATTTATGTATAGGAGAAAGAGAAGAGGGCCAAGGACACTTCCCTGTGGGACACCAACTGTAATTGGTTGTGCGGAAGAGCTTGCCCCATTTGCGTACACATATTGGCTTCTGTTGCTGAGTTAAGACTTGAGGTAGTTGAGGGAGTGCCCTCTAATACCATAGTGTGACAATTTTACGTGGAGCAAGTCATGGTCAACTGTATCAAAAGCTTTACGTAAGTCAATGAAGATCCCCAGTGGGACTTCTTTTTTCTATGTTGCAGTGTATATATGTTCTAGCATGTGTATAATAGCATCATTAGTATTTTTATTAGGCCTGAATCCAAATTGGCAGGGGTTGAGAATGTTATGGGAGATGAGGTAGGAGTGGATTCGTTTATGAATTAATTTTTCGAAGATTTTTGAGAGAGGGTGTAAATTGGATATTGGCCTATAGTTATTCAACTCTGTTTGGTCTCCTCCTTTATGGATCGGGGTGACCCTTGCTATTTTGAGAACTGTAGGGAAGGTGGAGGATTCAATGGATTTGTTAAAGAGTGTTGCAATGATTGGTGATAGTACTTGTGACGCTTTTTTGTATATAAAGGGTGGTAAGGTATTTAAATCTCCTGCCTTGTTTTTCAGTGCGTTGATAATAAGGGAGACTTCGTATGGGTTAGTCGGAGCTAGGAACAGTGTGTTCGGGTAGTTGCCAGTGAGGTAGTCATTTGGTGGGGTATCTGAGCTTGGGATATTATTGGCAAGGTTTTGACCTATAGTGGAGAAGAAATCATTGAGTCTGTTTGCTGTTTCTGTTGGTGGGTGTTGGGGTTCATCTGATTTTGCTAATTTTATTTCGCTATGTCGTGATATCTTTTTTGTTCCCAGAATTTCTGATAGGGTCTTCCAGGTCTTTTTTATATCACCTCGTAAGTTGGATAATCTGTTCTCATAATACAATTTTTTTGCCCTTCTTATCAGGCTGGTTAGGATTGACGAGTAACGTTTTGTTTGGTCTCTGGTTATGTGACCCATTCTGTACTGTTTTTCATATCAGTGTTTTGTATTTATGGATTTGAGAATGCTGGGTGTTAGCCAGGGACTGTTCAGTCTCTTAGCTGTCATCTGTTTAGTTTTTTTAGGGCAGTGCTTGTTATAAAGGTATTGGGTCTTTTTTAGAAAATTATTAAAACATTCGTCAGTTTGCCAATCAATGTTTGTTACTGCTGTTGTGAAGTTATTAATGGCTGCCTCATTGTGAAGTCTGAAGGTGACTTTAGTAGTGTCTTGGGGTATTTTACCAAGAGTTGTTATGAGGAAAGTAGGGTAGTGGTCTGTGGTATTATCTGTAATTATGCCTGATTTTAAAGGGGATATGGTGTTGGTCCAGATGTGGTCAAGTAGGGAAACACTAGTCTCTGTAACTCTTGTAGGTTTTGTTACTGTTGGTAGCAACATGCAGTTACTCATTGTGTTTGTGAATTCAGTAATGTGTGGGTCCTGGTCTTGCAGGAGATTTATATTGAAGTCACCTGAGAGTAGTAAGTGATCTTTGTTCATGCGTGCATCAGTTATCATACTTCCTAGGTTTTGACTAAATTGGCTAATGTTTGATTGTGGAATTCTGTAGATGTTTATCACTGTGAGAGGTTTTTGTAGGTATTTGGATTTGAATTTAGCTATTATATATTCCCCATGTTCATCCCTTGTGCAAGTATTAGTGATACATTCTAGTTGGTCTGAGTAGTATATAGCTGTGCCACCCCCTTGTTGGTCTGGCCTACAGTTGTGTATGGCTGTGTAACCAGGAATGGCATAGACATCTGTAGTATCAGGCTTTAGCCAGGTTTCAGTTAGTGTAATAATGGACATATTGGCATGCAAGGAATTTAGTAATGCTAGGAGGTCATCATAATGCTTGCTTAAAGATCTGATATTGTAGTTAAAGATAGTTATGTTGTTGTTAGCTCTGAGAAGTCCCTTTGATTGTTCTGCTGTGTAGTAATTACAGTAACTGTTTGAATCATTTAAGTCATTAAATAAGAGGTTGGTATCAGGATCAATGTTTGTAATCATAAGATTTGTAGTGAATCTATAGTTAGAATTAAGTAAAAAATAAAGTAAATATTCTAATATCTTTAT
>NW_027196975.1:0-37500 GCF_038502225.1 Cherax quadricarinatus | reverse complement strand
AAGTCAATAAAGTTCATTTGAAGTTCTTTTCGTATTATTGTTCTCAAACTACTACCTGACAACCCAAGATTGTAATCTACTCCCTCTTTGAAAGCATACAGCTTAGCCAATTTATCAGTTCTATCATGCATCTGAAGACCAATGTGAGATGGAATCCACAGCATGTGCACTCTGACTCCACTGTCCACAATCTTACCATATCTATGTCTGGCTTCTGACAAAAGCATGCCACAATTTATACTTAATGAGTTGAGAGCATTTATGGATGACAGAGAATCAGTTACAATTAAAGTGTCAACCTTAGATACATGGACACATTTGAGTGCAAGGAGTATGGCAAACAGTTCTGTTTGAAGGGTAGAGGCCCAGTTATTAATGCGTGCTCCAATTTCTTTATGAGAGCCATCACTCTGTGTGACAACAGCAGCACTACCAGCTGCACCAGTGGACTGGTGAACAGAACCATCGACGTAAATAATTTGTGAAAGATTGTTCTGTGTGACTAAGTTATCAATACAGCTTAAGGCATCATGTTTGGCTTCAAGACGAAGCTTTGGTTGTGATTTAAGAAGAGTTTTGGGGGGAAATGGAGGAATGGTAGTTTGGAATGGGGTAATATCCCATGGAGCAGGGAAATGTCTCTGTTGTCCAACTTGATATAGATCATGTAGCTGGTTCATGCGGAGGTCGGTTCCAGTTTTTTCGATCCATCTGGAAGGATGTTCACCAGTGCTGAGGAAAGTTTGGAGGGCTTCTGTGCAGGGGTTTGAATGGGCTAGCCTAAGCATATTGACCCCAATAAGAATATTTCTTTCAGTAACACGATCTCTAATGCTTGGAATATTAAGTTCTTTCCGCATATTTAAAATTTTGGCAGTACGAGGGCATCCTAGGATGATCCTCATTGCTTCGTTTTGCAGTTTTTCCAGCCCTCCAAGCTTCCAGTCAGACACGAGTGCAAGTAGTGGCGCTGCATAATCAACCAATGATCTAATATAAGCAAGATACATCATTTTCACAATTTTAACATTAGCACCATACCTGGGATGAAAACCTGCCACAACTCTAAGTGCTCTCAGCCTTTCTTTGTATTGGCGACAAAGTCTCGTTACAACAGGTCCAAGTAGTGGAACCTCAAAGCCTAGATACCTGTATCTGCTTACATATTCTAGAAGAGACCCATCATGCAACTGGATCTGACGAACTGTGCCTCTCTGCCGAGGAGGACGCCTGTTGAGTATCTTTGTTTTATCAGTAGAGATTATTAACCCCAGGTCCTGACACGAGGCTAAAACATGATTAAGAATGTTTTGGGTGTTGGAGAATCCGGTAGTGTGAATCATTATGTCATCAGCAAAACTAACCATATAATGATGGGGCTGGCTAGGCATGGCATTAAGTAAGGCATTAATCAAAATGTTGAAAAGGGTGGGACTAAGCACACCTCCCTGTGGGGTTCCTAATTCAAAATCTTTAGTTACACTTCTATGTCCCTGGAACAACACAGACGACTTTCTGTTGGACAGGTAACCTTTAATCCAGCGGAGAAGCCATCCTCCAACATCCATTCTGGCAAGTTCACTAATGATTACATGTCTGTTGGCTACATCAAAAGCGGATTTAAGGTCAAGGAAGGTAGTGTATGAGCTGTCAGTGTGCAGAGTGAGAAAGGTGGTAATGCAATGATGCACACTCCTTCCATGCATGAAGACATGCAACCGGGGTGACAAGAATTGCTTAATTCTGTGCATAAGACGATTAAGAATCATCCTTTCAAATGTTTTACACAAGCAGCTAGTAAGGGATATTGGACGAAATGAGTTTTGTTGTTTGGGCTTTGGAATGGGAATAATGAGGCTATTGGTCCATGATTTAGGGAGCTCCCCAGTGACATAACTCATGTTATATAATTCAAGTAAAGGATTACCTAGTACTCGACACAGCAATCTGGGTATGTTGTAAGTAATACCATCCTCACCAGGCGACGTGGAGTTGCCCTTAGTTAGTGCTGCATCAAGTTCATAATTAGTGAAAGGAATGTTGCCTTGCTGAGCATAAAGCAAACAAGTCTCTCCCTTGCATCATATTTGTCCATTAATTTCGCCTGTGTGGTACTGGGAAGACTGTCATAGCTAGATGTAGCAGCCCAAGCACTGACTAACTCATTCGCCCTATGCAAGGGATGAGGGTGCGCGATCTGCCCAGTTCTGTTACCCTTAATTCTATTTATGTCCCTCCATGCCCGGCTAAGTGGGGTGTGAGCATTGAGACATGTGATGATAGTGATGAGTGTAATAAAAGCGGAGAGTTGAGTGCGAGGGATAGTGTCACCTTCCATACATTCACAGACAAAGAGCGCAGTGACCTCTGTGTACAAAGACTCCCAAGAGGTCTCACTAATGGAAGTGCACTTAGGAGACTCATGGATAAGGATAATACTGATGATATTGATATTGATTATGTCTGTTTGTTATTTAGTAAGTTTTTTCATTTTGCTGAGAAATTGAATACTATCCCTGGACTTTTATAATGGAACCAAACTCGTATAAACTATCCATTTTAAGTTGGAATATTGCGTCACTTAGAAAAAGATTTTCTGACCTGCATCATAAAGTAACCACTGAATCCACTGATATTGTGTGTCTACAAGAGTGCAGAGTCCCTGAAAAATCCCAACCCCCTAAATTGCCATCGTTTGTTGCATATAACCTCAAATCTACTAACTCTTGTGTTCTATATATTAAAAAATCACTTCCCCATCAACTTCTTGCACACAAGAAAACAGAGGGGCTACAGTATCACGGTGTTAGGATTTATATTGGGAACTCTGCTCTCAACATATTTAACTTGTACGCTCCTGCTGATAAGTTTAATTACTTGGAGCTCCCAACTTGTGCTCAGTCTGAACCTACTCTCATTATTGGTGATTATAATGCAAGACACAAAAGCATTGGAAACTCTCAGTTTGGTAATCGTAATGGCAATCAACTGTTGTCACTCTTAAACAGTCATGATAATGTGCAAATTGTAGGTGACCTTGAACCCACACATATCTATGGAGGTGTCCTTGATCTGTGTCTTGGCTTCAACATTACTTCTGCCAGCTGTGAGTCTTCCATTGTAACAGATATAGCGTCTGATCATTTCCCAAGGCTAACCTCTCTAGATATTGGTAATACTATTCTCCCTGGTGGGATATTCAAACGGAAACGTCTTAATGTTTCCCCTGATCAACATGATGACTTTGTTGCACATGTGACTGACTGGTATAATTCCTATGAGTGTACCTCTGTCGAGACTTTTAACAATGACCTTGTGAGCAGTATTCAGAACTTCTTAGAGCCGCCTCTGAAACCTCCTACTACTCTAAATCCAAATGACTTCCATAATAATCATAAGTCTTATAAAAATCATACCTATTACAATGATTCTAAACTTCGAACATTGAAACGTACTGCTCGCAGACTAGGTCTAGCCTATAAAAATCATCGTACCCCTGAAATGCTGAGCCTCTTCCAAACTGCCCTTGCTGCTGCCAGAGAGCGTATGACAGAGCTGCGGCAAACAGACTGGGAACAATTTGTCAATGGTCTCAATGCTGTAGAAGTGAGACGTGATAATTTCTAGTGTTTTTCTTATATATACTGATAGTTGGCTTGAGTGATGTATAGTGTGCTTGATGCTCTTTCTTTTTTGTTTTGTCTGTGACGGGTTTCTTCTCCTGTGTCCAACAACGTGTGTGTGTGTGTGATAATTTATGTATGTACTTATTGTTCTCAACAGTGTTATACTATATATATGTATTATGTCTGTACAAGATATGCTCTCAATAAAATATAAAAAAAAAGAAGCTGAACAAGTTACAAAGGTAATGAACTCCAGATAGATCTGATCACAATCGTGGCCAAGGTACAAAGGTAATGAACCATCTACACGTCTATACATGGTTACAATCATGAATAAATTACAAAGTAATGAGCCATTCACACTTCCACACCCGGTCACAACTGTAGATGAATCACATCATTGTTCACACTGGACTGAAGACGTCACTTAAGCAGAAGAAGTGTTGTACCCCAGCTATAGGGCCTCTACGAAGATTGTAACTAATTGCTACACATCTTGTGCTGAAGGGGATTCACTGTGTCCTTGTCATAGGGCTGCCTCCTCCATAGGGGTGTAAATAGCACATCACTTGTACAAACTCTAACACTCCTTCGGGAGCCAGCGATGGGTCACCATTTAGCAGACTAGTGGCTGGACTTCGTTCCTGGCCAATATATTTTCATCATCAACACAACAACCCGTCCCCAGTGGTCAGTGGACACGAGAGGTCACGCTACCCCAAGATACCCCAGGGAAATGTTCAAAGAACATAAAAGTTCATTAGATAGCTACTAATAATCAGTAACAGCTACTAATAATCTAATTAATCAACAAAGAGAGTGTGGGAGGCGAGTGACTAACTCGCCAAGGTCTACTCGACTAATAGTAGGAGCGCTGCAGATAATATAAACGAGCTGTGATTAATTTCATATACAGGAAGCACTGATATTATTTGCAATAACAAAGACCTGGTCAACTTGAAAGTCCGGGTCAACATGTCCACTCAATGTCGCACACACACTCCGGGTCAACATGTCCACTCAATGTCGCACACACACTCCGGGTCAACATGTCCACTGAATGTCGCACACACACTCCGGGTCAACATGTCCACTGAATGTCGCACACACACTCCGGGTCAACAGGAAAGGTGGTGGAGTGGCGATGTAGGTAAGATATAATTTAAACTGTTAAACAAGACATAAAAGTGGAAGCAACAGACCTGGATATACTTGGCTACAGTTTCTCGAGGGACGAGAAAAGATAATCTTAGGTGTTATCTACAGACCTCCAGTCCCAGATAGGGAACACGGTAAACTTCTGGATAGGAGTATGTCTTAATCAGAGATTTTAACCTTAGCCAAACTGATTGGAACATGACAAGAAATCTTGAGTCTAGGGACTTTCCAGATACTGTATATGATTGATTTTCAAAAGTCTGCAAAAGTCGTCGTCTTTAAAAGTCTAAGAGGGACAAGAAGACACAGTTCAAATGTGAAACAAATGGGGGGAGCCACATCCCCTACAGGGAAAGTTTTTTTTTAGGGCCAGAAGGGAAAAAAGACTGGCAAGAAATGACAGTAATCTTACACCAACTGAAAACACTTCTGAAGCAGAGGCACGGACATTCTCCTCCACTCCAGAACAACAGATATTAGAGCCAACAAATAAAACCCCCCTAAATTCCACCAATATAACGACATTTGTCTTTGAAAACATACAGGGTCTAAAGCTGTCAAAATTCCTTACTTCAAGGGACTGTTCACAGAGTCAAATGCAATGTTTGCAGCATTCACAGAGACCCACATAAATTATCATTATGACAAAGAAATATGGATCCCAGGTTATAACCTTTTCAACTACGACAGACTAAACAGACAACACGCGTTGGTTGGCCTGTACGTCACAGAGTCGCTCATTTGCACAGAACTACTAAACACCTCAAATGATGTAGTTGAAGTTTTGGTGGTAAAGACTGAAAACCAAAACCTTGTCATTGTGGTAGTATACAAGCCTCCAGATGCAACTTCCCAGCAGTTCCAGGAGCAGCTTGAGACAACTGACCACTGTCTGGAAAATCTCCCAACTCCTGCCCCAAACATCTCACTACTAGGAGATTACAACTTGAGATATCTAAAATGGAGGAGTATAGCAAACAATGTTTTAGCAGAGATCACCCTGGGAGGCAGCTCAGATGAAAATTCACACACACATAAACTATTAAATCTCTGCACCAAATTCACCTTAAACCAGCAAATATGAGAGCTTACAACACTAGAAAATGTGCTGGACCTCATCTCCACTAACAATGACGATCAGATACGTAATATAACCGTATCAAAGACAATACACTCAGATTACAACACTCGGTAGGAAATGCAACATTCCCCCGATGAAAAGAAGGGGCGCAACGAGTACATTGAGAGACAACACAGTAAGTGTCCGGGGCCCAAGATTGTTCAACTACCTCCCAGCATACATAAGGGAGATTACCAATAGACCCCTGGCTGTCTTTAAAGTCCCTACCCGACCAACCGGGCTGTGGTTCGTACGTCAGCTTGCGTGCGGCCAGCAGTAACAGCCTGGTTGATCAGACTCTGATCCACCATGAGGCCTGGTCTCAGACCGAGCCGCGGGGGCATGACCCCCGAAACCCTCTCCAGGTAAACTCTAGGTAACAGAGATACAGACATGTTTGCACAGGGCTCCTGACCAGCAAAATGTGAGCAGTCATGCAGGTCTCTTCATGAAATTCAATTTCAATAACAAAAACATACAATGGGATCAAGTAAACCATGTCCTAAATGAAACAAGCTGGGAAGATATCCTAAACAACACGGATCCGAACATTTGGGTTGTAAAAATGAATTCTGTCGTTTTTGAGGTCTGCTCAAGATACATTCCATTAAGAAAAAGAAAGAGAAGATGTAAACTAGAAAGAGAGAGAGATGCTCCCTATAGAAGGGTCAATATATCTGAAATATATTGGCTGAGTGGGGCCAATATATCTGAAATACGAAGGGAGACACTGGTCAATGAAAGTGCAAATACCGAACTTAAGCTGAAGGAATCTTATAGGAGACAAGAATCACAGGAAGAACTAAAAACCATAAAGGAAATTGAAAAAAAAAATTCTTATTCTCTTCTGCCAAATCTAAGGGAAAAACAACATCCAGTATTGGGCCGCTGCTTAGGCGGGATGGGACATACACAGATGACAGCCAAGAAATGAGTGAGATACTAAAGTCCCATTACGACTCAGTGTTCAGCGAGCCGCTGCCCAGACTAGGGGTCGACAATCCAAATGAATTCTTTGTGAACGAAACCCAAAATTGGGTCATCTCAATGTCACGCCCATGCACTCTGCCCCAGGCTCAGACTCATGGAGCTCCATGTTCATCAAGAATTGCAAGAAGCCCCTGTCGCATGAATTCAGCATTTTATGGAGAGGGAGCATGGACACAGGGGTCATCCCACACACATTAAAAACAACAGACATACCCTCACTCCACAAAGGTGGCAGTAAAGCAATTGCAAAGAACTACAGACCGATAGCACTAACATCCCATATCATAAAATCTTTGAGAGGGTTCTAAGAAGCAAGATCGCCAACCACCTAGATACCTATCAATGATGCAACCCAGGACAACACGGGTTTAGAGCAGGTCGCTCCTGCCTTTCCCAGCTCTTGGACCACTATGACAAGGTCCTGGATGCTGTAGAGGATACAAAAAATACAGATGTAGTATACACAGACTTTGAAAAAGCTTTCGACAAGTGTGACCATGGTGTAATAGCACACAAAATGCATGATAAAGGAATAACGGGAAAAGTTGATACATGAATCTATAATTTCCTGACAAATAGAACAAAGAGTAATAGTAAACAGAGTAAAGTCCCAGGCGGCCACGGTAAAAAGCTCTGTTCCACAAGACACACTACTCTCTCCCATTCTATTCCTCATCCTCATTTCTGACATAGACAGACATGTAAACCATAGCTCCGTGTCGTCCTTTGCGGATGACACCCGGATTACCATGGCAGTGACCTCCATCGAAGACACTGTGAGACTCCAAGTGGACATCAACCAAATCTTTGAATGGGCCACTCAAAACAATATGATGTTCAACGAATAGAAATTTCAACTACTCACATATGGAAAGCTTAAGGAAATTAAAAATGTGTCAGGGTATACCACAAATTCTAACCATACAAAAGAGCGAAAAAGAAATGTGAAGGACCTGGGAGTGATAATGTCAGAGGATCTCGCCTTTAAAGACCACAACAATGTATCTACCTTATCGGCTAGGAAAATGATAGGATGGATAATGAGAACCTTCAAAACTAGGGACGCCAAGCCCATGATGATTCTCTTCAAATCGCTTGTTCTCTCTGGGCTGGAATACTGCTGTACACTAAAGGCCCCCTTCAAGGCTGGCGACATTGCAGACCTGGAGAGTGTACAAAGAACTTTCACGGCACACATAAGAACGATAAGCACCTAAATTACTGGGAACTGTTGAAGGTCCTCGATCTGTACTCCCTGGAACGGAGGCGAGAGAGATACATGATAATATCCATTTGGAAGAACTTGGAGGGATTGGTACCAAACTTGCACACGAAAATCACTCCCTGTGAAAGCAAAAGACTCGGCAGGAGATGCAACATTCCCTCGATGAAAAGCAGGGGCGCCACGAGTACAATGAGATACAGCACAATAAGTGTCCGGGGCCCAAGACTGTTCAACTGCCTCCCAGCATACATAAGGAGGATTACCAAAAGATCCCTGGCTGTCTTTAAGAAGGCACTGGACAGGCACCTAAAATCAGCACCTGACCAACCGAGCTGTGGTTAGTATGTCAGTTTGCCTGCGGCCGGCAGTAACAGCCTGGTTGATCAGACCCTGATCCACCATGAGGCCTGGTCTCAGACCGAACCGCGGGGGCGTTGACCCCCGACACCTTCTCCAGGTAAACTCCAGGTATAGCCAACATAATCAAATAAAATATTGAATAAATTATGATTTTTCTTAATTAATCTTAATTGTTATATTAACGTAATAAATTAAGTTGGTTATTTTCTGGTGTGGTCAGGTGGTACCACCTGTGCGTCACCTACGACCACCTGAAGCATCTCTACAACACCTTCATCAACGGGGAGCTGGTCTATGAACTCACTCACAAGTTTCAATATCAGATTTATGGTGACTACGCTCGTGTGGGCCAGAGTGGTGCACTCCATGAGAGTTACAGCGGCGCTCTCTCCCAGGTGAGAGTTACAGCGGCTCTCTCTCCCAGGTGAGAGTTACAGCGGCTCTCTCTCCCAGGTGAGAGTTACAGCGGCTCTCTCTCCCAGGTGAGAGTTACAGCGGCGCTCTCTCCCAGGTGAGAGCACTCCCGGTGGTACAACACTTTCCTCATATCCTCCATATTTACCTTTGTTTACTCTTCAACATCGATATTCTTCCACTTTGTTTCAGTTAGTGCTACAACTTGCAGCTTCTTTCCAGTCATAACATTATTGGTAAGATCATATATTCACAGACATTATAACAAAATGTGGTTCTTACTTTTATATAGTTGACTTTCCTTCTTATACGTGTAGTAGATTTATTATATTCATAAAATGTGTTCAACCTCTTACAGTCATTCAATAATCATTATTTTACTAGATCTAGAATTAGATTTCAGATCATTTATAAAAGCAAGTTGGTCACTGCTTCTGTTGATTTTTATGGGTAGAAATATTTGCCCGGGTTCATGAAAATTGAGGTGTAGATGTGAAAAATACACACATGCATTATAAAGTGATCCTTTATTATATGTGTATCTTGCACACAGTGAGCTTTGTGAAGTCACAAACAGATCTACCTGGGTAAAGAATACATAAGTATATATAGTGTGGAGAGTCAGGTGGAGAATGTTGGGTAGGTTGTATCTGAGTTGAACCTGCACGGGACGTCCAGTACAATACTTGTTCTTCTGGATAACACTTCCACTCAGGAAACTCCTTCAGATATCACCACCATCAAGTGAAAATCAAATTTTATATACAAAAGAATGGTGTTGATTCAGCTCTGGGAATACATATCTTCATATATTTTTAGAAAGCCACTTATACAAACATTGCACCAGGACCTGGCAAAAATTATCATCTCTTGCATTCCTGCAGGTCAATAACCCAGGGTTATTGATAACCTTCCCCCTCCCACAGGCTCCTGGACGCCGGTGACGGGTTTTGATTCCAAGAAGTAAACCTGATCTCCCTTTCTTTGGATCGAAAAATGTTGTTGTTTTAGAGACATTGAATTTGCTTTGAGTGGCCTTTGCTGACAAAAACACAATTATGTAAGCATTAACACAATATAAATGATGGTAGGATTGCTAGTGTCTTTTTTCTGTCTCATAAACATGCAAGATTTCAGGTACGTCTTGCTACTTCTACTTACATTTAAGTCACTACACATACATGTACAAGCATATATATATATATACACCCCTCTGGGCTGTCTTCTATTTTTCTTACTAGTTCTTGTTTTTGTTTATTTCCACTTATCTCCATGGGGAAGTGGAACAGAATTCTTCCTCCTTAAGTCATGCGTGCAGTAAAAGGCGACTAAAATGTCGGGAGCATTACTATATGTAAGAGGAGAAACTTTCGTTTTTCCTTTTGGGTCACTTCCCCCGGTGTGTTGAAAGAAGAAGAAAGAACACAATTTAAGATTTTAATTAGCCACTGAGGAAGTCAGTATATACTTATGATTCAGGTGAAGTAGTTTTTTTCTGGAAAATAAATTAACAAATGAGAGTCTTTCTTGACACTTCCAGCTGAATTTTCCATTGTTTACACCTGCAGGTTAATGTGTGGGACTCAGTGTTAAGTGAGAGCGTGATAGCAGGCATGGCTGCCTGCAGGAGTGACCCTCAGGGTAATTACGTGTCCTGGGAGGCAGGGTGGGACCTATACAACATCACGGAGTATCAGGTTTCTTTGGAGTACTTCTGTCATCAGAAAACAGACGCCATCTACTTTACATTTCCGGTAACAGTAGGTCCTGCATTCTATATATGTGAGGCTCTGGGCACTCACCTGCCTCTCCCAACAACTTGGAACCAAATTAAGTTTTTAGTCAATACTACTGTTCAGCGTTATCGTGGTCAAGGCGACATTTGTAAAAACGCTTTATGGAGCCCAGTTACTGACATCGACATAGAGGGCACATGGGTGACCCACTATGACAATGCCCTCGCTGCACCCTTAATATGGAGTGATGGGGAACCAAATGGTATTTTTTATGAGAACTGCATAAAGATTGAATCTAAAGGTTTGTCTGACATTGATTGCATCCACTATGCAATATGTGCTTTGTGTGAATTCTCCGACCTACCGATCATGTCCCTCCTGGGCACCTGTGAGCTGGAAGATCGCAATGTTTACTTCATCGCATACCAGGAGAATGTGGGAGATCTTTATTTTAAAGGATATGGAGAGTACCACATCAGGAAGGTAGGTAAGGACTGGCTGTGGATCAACGTGGTGACAAACAAGACACTAGCCAGGCTAGACCCCAACGCTCCTTTCGGCATGCCAATGGGTCGTCGTGTTTGGCATCTAGAAACAACAGTTTGTGACCAAACAGAAGGTTCACGGACCTTCGTTCTCACACCTTGTAACACGAACAGTTATACCTGTGATGATGCCACATGTATTCCTCACGAGAATCGCTGTGACTTAAAATATGACTGTCTGGACCGTAGTGACGAGGCTGACTGTGAGCTTGTCAGGCAGCCTGCAGATTACAGGAATGATCTGTCACCTCGTCTGAATAGTAACAAGAACGATTCAAGTTTACCCATAACTCTACACATTAATATTGAGTCCGTCACCGTCTACACAACAGAGATGACAATGCAGCTCTCATACGAGATCGATATGGTCTGGGTTGATAACCGTCTCGACTACCGCAACCTGAAGGTGAACGACAGCCTTAACAGAGTGACTTACACAACCATGATGGGTCTTTGGTCTCCCACCGTTGGATTTGTCAACACAGAGGGACACCAACATACGGAAGTTGATATTGAATCTTCTTTGTACCTTCAGCGACTGCAACCACCAGACGAAAGAGACTACAGTGCCCCCGGCGAAGGTAAGAAAAAAAAACACTAATATTTGTTATTTGTGTGTGTGTGTGTGTGTGTGTGAACTCAGCTTAAGTCGTAGTGAATGACTGTCAATAAATAAAGAGAAAGTGGTTGTGGGAAATGACAGTAGGGTTGCAGACAGTAGTCACTGACGCAGACAGGACGCAGTAGTGCCTTCTGTGAGACTTTCCTATTAGAAGCCCAGTAACTCAGCGGTAAAGCGCTGGACCTGTTAATCTCGGGAGCATGGTTCAAGCAGAGACAAAAAGAGAGAGGGGGCAGAGAGAGAGAGAGAGAGAGAGAGAGAGAGAGAGAGCTGGGAAATGTTAACAGTAGTTATTAACTGCTGTCCTAGACTACAAGTCTTGAAAGTGGCCTCCCGTCCCCACAACAGTCAGAGTACAGCTCTTCACCCCAATTGATGTCAGTGTAACCCAAAAACTTTAATGAACAGTTGAAAAATTGCAACTGTTGCTTTACAGTTCCTGAATACCTTGAAAATAGCTCCATCTCTGAGCAAAGTTCAGAGGGAGAGATACATGATTATATACACCTGGAAAATCCTAGAGGGACTAGTACCGAACTTGCACACGAAAATCACTCACTACGAAAGCAAAAGACTTGGCAGACGATGCACCATCCCCCCAATGAAAAGCAGGGGTGTCACTAGCACGTTAAGAGACCATACAATAAGTGTCAGGGGCCCGAGACTGTTCAACTGCCTCCCAGCACACATAAGGGGGATTACCAACAGACCCCTGGCAGTCTTCAAGCTGGCACTGGACAAGCACCTAAAGTCAGTTCCTGATCAGCCGGGCTGTGGCTCGTACGTTGGTTTGCGTGCAGCCAGCAGCAACAGCCTGGTTGATCAGGCGCTGATCCACCAGGAGGCCTGGTCACAGACCGGGCCGCGGGGCCGTTGACCCCCGAAACTCTCTCCAGGTAAACTCCAGGTAAACACAATTGTCCTCAAAGATTTGTTAAGTTACACCATGAATTAAAGATCCTGGACTTCACTTTACGAAACAGACAAAGTAACTTCGATAGTAATTATGAACAACGTAGATTATAGTGGAAAAACGAACATGTTATTAGAAAACGGACGAACTTACGTGCCTCTTAAGATGACCAAAACCTCCAGTGGTGGGTTCACATATAACCAATACTTGAGTCAGGAAATACTTGTCCCTTTTCCTAACCAAACTAACCTAACTTAACCTAGTGCAGGAGCACTGGTCCCCACACCACCAACAGGTTGGTAAGTCAGCTTTAAAATCTGCCATACTAATCTGAGTCATCACCCTCTTGAGGGTGTCGAATTGCAGTTCTGCTTTTGAAAGGTATTGAACTACAGGGGTTAACCTCTTTCTGAGTGTGTTGAAATAAAGTTCCTGGACATAATGAAGATACAGTTCTCCAGCTCCTAGACTTCTTGGAAGAACTGAATTAGTGTTCCAAGATCTCTTGAGGAGGTTTACTTGTAGATACTGTACCTTGTGAATGTTGAGGTACAGTTACTGTACCTTGTGAATGTTGAGGTACAGTTACTGTACCTTGTGAATGTTGAGGTACAGTTACTGTACCTTGTGAATGTTGAGGTACAGTTACTGTACCTTGTGAATGTTGAGGTACAGTTACTGTACCTTGTGAATGTTGAGGTACAGTTACTGTACCTTGTGAATGTTGAGGTACAGTTACTGTACCTTGTGAATGTTGAGGTACAGTTACCGTACCTTGTGAATGTTGAGGTACAGTTACCATACCTTGTGAATGTTGAGGTACAGTTACTGTACCTTGTGAATGTTGAGGTACAGTTACTGTACCTTGTGAATGTTGAGGAACAGTTACTGTATCTTGTGAATGTTGAGGTACAGTTACTGTACCTTGTGAATGTTGAGGTACAGTTACCATACCTTGTGAATGTTGAGGAACAGTTACTGTATCTTGTGAATGTTGAGGTACAGTTACTGTACCTTGTGAATGTTGAGGAACAGTTACTGTATCTTGTGAATGTTGAGGTACAGTTACCATACCTTGTGAATGTTGAGGAACAGTTACTGTATCTTGTGAATGTTGAGGTACAGTTACTGTACCTTGTGAATGTTGAGGTACAGTTACTGTACCTTGTGAATGGTGAGGTACAGTTACTGTATCTTGTGAATGTTGAGGAACAGTTACTGTATCTTGTGAATGTTGAGGTACAGTTACTGTACCTTATGAATGTTGAGGAACAGTTACTGTATCTTGTGAATGTTGAGGTACAGTTACCATACCTTGTGAATGTTGAGGAACAGTTACTGTATCTTGTGAATGTTGAGGTACAGTTACTGTACCTTGTGAATGTTGAGGAACAGTTACTGTGTCTTGTGAATGTTGAGGTACAGTTACTGTACCTTGTGAATGTTGAGGTACAGTTACTGTACCTTGTGAATGTTGAGGTACAGTTACCATACCTTGTGAATGTTGAGGAACAGTTACTGTATCTTGTGAATGATGAGGTACAGTTACTGTATCTTGTGAATGTTGAGGAACAGTTACTGTACCTTGTGAATGTTGAGGTACAGTTACTGTATCTTGTGAATGTTGAGGTACAGTTACTGTACCTTGTGAATGTTGAGGAACAGTTACTGTATCTTGTGAATGTTGAGGTACAGTTACCATACCTTGTGAATGTTGAGGAACAGTTACTGTATCTTGTGAATGTTGAGGTACAGTTACTGTATCTTGTGAATGTTGAGGTACAGTTACTGTACCTTGTGAATGTTGAGGAACAGTTACTGTATCTCGTGAATGTTGAGGTACAGTTACTGTACCTTGTGAATGTTGAGGTACAGTTACTGTACCTTGTGAATGTTGAGGTACAGTTACTGTACCTTGTGAATGTTGAGGTACAGTTACTGTACCTTGTGAATGTTGAGGTACAGTTACAGTACCTTGTGAATGTTGAGGTACAGTTACCATACCTTGTGAATGTTGAGGTACAGCTACTGTACCTTGTGAATGTTGAGGTACAGTTACTGTACCTTGTGAATGTTGAGGAACAGTTACTGTATCTTGTGAATGTTGAGGTACAGTTACTGTACCTTGTGAATGTTGAGGTACAGTTACCATACCTTGTGAATGTTGAGGAACAGTTACTGTATCTTGTGAATGTTGAGGTACAGTTACTGTACCTTGTGAATGTTGAGGAACAGTTACTGTATCTTGTGAATGTTGAGGTACAGTTACCATACCTTGTGAATGTTGAGGAACAGTTACTGTATCTTGTGAATGTTGAGGTACAGTTACTGTACCTTGTGAATGTTGAGGAACAGTTACTGTATCTTGTGAATGTTGAGGTACAGTTACTGTACCTTTTGAATGTTGAGGTACAGTTACTGTACCTTGTGAATGTTGAGGTACAGTTACTGTATCTTGTGAATGTTGAGGAACAGTTACTGTATCTTGTGAATGTTGAGGTACAGTTACTGCACCTTGTGAATGTTGAGGAACAGTTACTGTATCTTGTGAATGTTGAGGTACAGTTACCATACCTTGTGAATGTTGAGGAACAGTTACTGTATCTTGTGAATGTTGAGGTACAGTTACTGTACCTTGTGAATGTTGAGGAACAGTTACTGTATCTTGTGAATGTTGAGGTACAGTTACTGTACCTTGTGAATGTTGAGGTACAGTTACTGTACCTTGTGAATGTTGAGGTACAGTTACCATACCTTGTGAATGTTGAGGAACAGTTACTGTACCTTGTGAATGTTGAGGTACAGTTACTGTACCTTGTGAATGTTGAGGAACAGTTACTGTATCTTGTGAATGATGAGGTACAGTTACTGTATCTTGTGAATGTTGAGGAACAGTTACTGTACCTTGTGAATGTTGAGGTACAGTTACTGTATCTTGTGAATGTTGAGGTACAGTTACTGTACCTTGTGAATGTTGAGGAACAGTTACTGTATCTTGTGAATGTTGAGGTACAGTTACTGTACCTTGTGAATGTTGAGGTAACAGTTACTGTATCTTGTGAATGTTGAGGTACAGTTACTGTACCTTGTGAATGTTGAGGTACAGTTACTGTACCTTGTGAATGTTGAGGTACAGTTACTGTACCTTGTGAATGTTGAGGTACAGTTACTGTACCTTGTGAATGTTGAGGTAAAGTTACTGTACCTTGTGAATGTTGAGGTACAGTTACCGTACCTTGTGAATGTTGAGGTACAGTTACTGTACATTGTGAATGTTGAGGTACAGTTACTGTACCTTGTGAATGTTGAGGTACAGTTACAGTACCTTGTGAATGTTGAGGAACAGTTACTGTATCTTGTGAATGTTGAGGTACAGTTACTGTACCTTGTGAATGTTGAGGTACAGTTACTGTACCTTGTGAATGTTGAGGTACAGTTACTGTACCTTGTGAATGTTGAGGTACAGTTACTGTACCTTGTGAATGTTGAGGTACAGTTACTGTACCTTGTGAATGTTGAGGTACAGTTACTGTACCTTGTGAATGTTGAGGTACAGTTACTGTACCTTGTGAATGTTGAGGTACAGTTACTGTACCTTGTGAATGTTGAGGTACAGTTACTGTACCTTGTGAATGTTGAGGTACAGTTACTGTATCTTGTGAATGTTGAGGTACAGTTACTGTATCTTGTGAATGTTGAGGAACAGTTACTGTACCTTGTGAATGTTGAGGTACAGTTACTGTATCTTGTGAATGTTGAGGTACAGTTACTGTACCTTGTGAATGTTGAGGAACAGTTACTGTATCTTGTGAATGTTGAGGTACAGTTACCATACCTTGTGAATGTTGAGGAACAGTTACTGTATCTTGTGAATGTTGAGGTACAGTTACTGTATCTTGTGAATGTTGAGGAACAGTGAATACAGTTACTGTACCTTGTGAATGTTGCGGTACAGTTACTGTAACTTGTGAAGGTTGAGGTACAGTTACTGTACCTTGTGAATGTTGAGGTACAGTTACTGTACCTTGTGAATGTTGAGGTACAGTTACTGTAATGTTGAGGAACTTGTGAATGTTGAGGTACAGTTACTGTATCTTGTGAATGTTGAGGTACAGTTACTGTACCTTGTGAATGTTGAGGTACAGTTACTGTACCTTGTGAATGTTGAGGAACAGTTACTGTATCTTGTGAATGTTGAGGTACAGTTACTGTACCTTGTGAATGTTGAGGAACAGTTACTGTATCTTGTGAATGTTGAGGTACAGTTACCATACCTTGTGAATGTTGAGGAACAGTTACTGTATCTTGTGAATGTTGAGGTACAGTTACTGTATCTTGTGAATGTTGAGGTACAGTTACTGTACCTTGTGAATGTTGAGGAACAGTTACTGTATCTTGTGAATGTTGAGGTACAGTTACTGTACCTTGTGAATGTTGAGGTACAGTTACTGTACCTTGTGAATGTTGAGGTACAGTTACTGTACCTTGTGAATGTTGAGGTACAGTTACTGTACCTTGTGAATGTTGAGGTACAGTTACTGTATCTTGTGAATGTTGAGGTACAGTTACTGTACCTTGTGAATGTTGAGGTACAGTTACTGTACCTTGTGAATGTTGAGGTACAGTTACTGTACCTTGTGAATGTTGAGGTACAGTTACTGTACCTTGTGAATGTTGAGGTACAGTTACTGTATCTTGTGAATGTTGAGGTACAGTTACTGTACCTTGTGAATGTTGAGGAACAGTTACTGTATCTTGTGAATGTTGAGGTACAGTTACTGTACCTTGTGAATGTTGAGGTACAGTTACTGTACCTTGTGAATGTTGAGGAACAGTTACTGTATCTTGTGAATGTTGAGGTACAGTTACTGTACCTTGTGAATGTTGAGGTACAGTTACTGTACCTTGTGAATGTTGAGGTTACTGTAGTTGTTGAGGAACAGTTACTGTACCTTGTGAATGTTGAGGTACAGTTACTGTACCTTGTGAATGTTGAGGAACAGTTACTGTATCTTGTGAATGTTGAGGTACAGTTACTGTACCTTGTGAATGTTGAGGTACAGTTACTGTAACTTGTGAATGTTGAGGAACAGTTACCATACCTTGTACAGTTACTGTATCTTGTGAATGTTGAGGTACAGTTACTGTACCTTGTGAATGTTGAGGAACAGTTACTGTATCTTGTGAATGTTGAGGTACAGTTACTGTATCTTGTGAATGTTGAGGAACAGTTACTGTACCTTGTGAATGTTGAGGTACTGTTACTGTATCTTGTGAATGTTGAGGTACAGTTACTGTACCAGTTACTGTACCTTGTGAATGTTGAGGTACAGTTACTGTATTGTGAATGTTGAGGTACTTGTGAATGTTGAGGTACAGTTACTGTACCTTGTGAATGTTGAGGTACAGTTACCATACCTTGTGAATGTTGAGGAACAGTTACTGTATCTTGTGAATGTTGAGGTACAGTTACTGTACCTTGTGAATGTTTATGAACAGTTACTGTATCTTGTGAATTTTGAGGTACAGTTACTGTACCTTGTGAATGTTGAGGTACAGTTACTGTACCTTGTGAATGTTGAGGAACAGTTACTGTATCTTGTGAATGTTGAGGTACAGTTACTGTATCTTGTGAATGTTGAGGAACAGTTACTGTTGAGGAACAGTTACTGTATCTTGTGAATGTTGAGGTACAGTTACTGTATCTTGTGAATGTTGAGGAACAGTTACTGTACCTTGTGAATGTTGAGGTACTGTTACTGTATCTTGTGAATGTTGAGGTACAGTTACTGTACCTTGTGAATGTTGAGGAACAGTTACTGTATCTTGTGAATGTTGAGGTACAGTTACTGTACCTTGTGAATGTTGAGGTACAGTTACTGTACCTTGTGAATGTTGAGGAACAGTTACTGTATCTTGTGAATGTTGAGGTACAGTTACTGTATCTTGTGAATGTTGAGGAACAGTTACTGTACCTTGTGAATGTTGAGGTGCAGTTACTGTACCTTGTGAATACAGTTACTTGTGAATGTTGAGGAACAGTTACTGTATCTTGTGAATGTTGAGGTACAGTTACTGTACCTTGTGAATGTTGAGGTACAGTTACTGTACCTTGTGAATGTTGAGGTACAGTTACTGTACCTTGTGAATGTTGAGGTACAGTTACTGTACCTTGTGAATGTTGAGGTACAGTTACTGTACCTTGTGAATGTTGAGGTACAGTTACTGTACCTTGTGAATGTTGAGGTACAGTTACTGTACCTTGTGAATGTTGAGGTACAGTTACCATACCTTGTGAATGTTGAGGTACAGTTACTGTACCTTGTGAATGTTGAGGTACAGTTACTGTATCTTGTGAATGTTGAGGTACAGTTACTGTACCTTGTGAATGTTGAGGAACAGTTACTGTATCTTGTGAATGTTGAGGTACAGTTACTGTATCTTGTGAATGTTGAGGTACAGTTACTGTACCTTGTGAATGTTGAGGAACAGTTACTGTATCTTGTGAATGTTGAGGTACAGTTACTGTACCTTGTGAATGTTGAGGAACAGTTACTGTATCTTGTGAATGTTGAGGTACAGTTACTGTACCTTGTGAATGTTGAGGAACAGTTACTGTATCTTGTGAATGTTGAGGTACAGTTACTGTACCTTGTGAATGTTGAGGTACAGTTACTGTACCTTGTGAATGTTGAGGTACAGTTACTGTACCTTGTGAATGTTGAGGAACAGTTACTGTATCTTGTGAATGTTGAGGTACAGTTACTGTACCTTGTGAATGTTGAGGTACAGTTACTGTACCTTGTGAATGTTGAGGTACAGTTACTGTACCTTGTGAATGTTGAGGTACAGTTACTGTACCTTGTGAATGTTGAGGTACAGTTACTGTACCTTGTGAATGTTGAGGTACAGTTACTGTACCTTGTGAATGTTGAGGTACAGTTACTGTACCTTGTGAATGTTGAGGTACAGTTACTGTATCTTGTGAATGTTGAGGTACAGTTACTGTACCTTGTGAATGTTGAGGAACAGTTACTGTATCTTGTGAATGTTGAGGTACAGTTACTGTACCTTGTGAATGTTGAGGTACAGTTACTGTACCTTGTGAATGTTGAGGTACAGTTACTGTATCTTGTGAATGTTGAGGTACAGTTACTGTACCTTGTGAATGTTGAGGAACAGTTACTGTATCTTGTGAATGTTGAGGTACAGTTACTGTACCTTGTGAATGTTGAGGTACAGTTACTGTACCTTGTGAATGTTGAGGTACAGTTACTGTACCTTGTGAATGTTGAGGTACAGTTACTGTACCTTGTGAATGTTGAGGTACAGTTACTGTACCTTGTGAATGTTGAGGTACAGTTACTGTACCTTGTGAATGTTGAGGTACAGTTACTGTACCTTGTGAATGTTGAGGTACAGTTACAGTTACACCTACCTTGTGAATGTTGAGGTACAGTTACTGTATCTTGTGAATGTTGAGGTACAGTTACTACCTTGTGAATGTTGAGGTAACAGTTACCATACCTTGTGAATGTTGAGGTACAGTTACTGTAACTTGTGAATGTTGAGGTACAGTTACTGTACCTTGTGAATGTTGAGGAACAGTTACTGTATCTTGTGAATGTTGAGGTCCAGTTACTGTACAATGTTGAGGTACAGTTACCATACCTTGTGAATGTTGAGGTACTGTTACTGTATCTTGTGAATGTTGAGGTACAGTTACTGTACCTTGTGAATGTTGAGGAACAGTTACTGTATCTTGTGAATGTTGAGGTACAGTTACCATACCTTGTGAATGTTGAGGAACAGTTACTGTATCTTGTGAATGTTGAGGTACAGTTACTGTACCTTGTGAATGTTGAGGAACAGTTACTGTATCTTGTGAATGTTGAGGTACAGTTACTGTACCTTGTGAATGTTGAGGTACAGTTACTGTACCTTGTGAATGTTGAGGTACAGTTACTGTATCTTGTGAATGTTGAGGTACAGTTACTGTACCTTGTGAATGTTGAGGTACAGTTACTGTACCTTGTGAATGTTGAGGAACAGTTACTGTATCTTGTGAATGTTGAGGTACAGTTACCATACCTTGTGAATGTTGAGGAACAGTTACTGTATCTTGTGAATGTTGAGGTACAGTTACTGTACCTTGTGAATGTTGAGGAACAGTGAATGTTGAGGTACAGTTACTGTATCTTGTGAATGTTGAGGTACAGTTACTGTACCTTGTGAATGTTGAGGTACAGTTACTGTATCTTGTGAATGTTGAGGTACAGTTACTGTGAATGTTGAGGAACAGTTACTGTATCTTGTGAATGTTGAGGTACAGTTACTGTACCTTGTGAATGTTGAGGTACAGTTACTGTACCTTGTGAATGTTGAGGTACAGTTACTGTACCTTGTGAATGTTGAGGTACAGTTACTGTACCTTGTGAATGTTGAGGTACAGTTACTGTACCTTGTGAATGTTGAGGTACAGTTACTGTACCTTGTGAATGTTGAGGTACAGTTACTGTATTGTGAATGTTGAGGAACAGTTACTTGTGAATGTTGAGGTACAGTTACAATGTTTACCATACAGTTACTGTACCTTGTGAATGTTGAGGTACAGTTACTGTACCTTGTGAATGTTGAGGTACAGTTACTGTACCAGTTGTGAATGTTGAGGAACAGTTACTGTATCTTGTGAATGTTGAGGTACAGTTACTGAACCTTGTGAATGTTGAGGTACAGTTACTGTAACTTGTGAATGTTGAGGTACAGTTACTGTACTTGTGAATGTTGAGGAACAGTTACTGTATCTTGTGAATGTTGAGGTACAGTTACTGCACCTTGTGAATGTTGAGGAACAGTTACTGTATCTTGTGAATGTTGAGGTACAGTTACTGTATCTTGTGAATGTTGAGGAACAGTTACTGTATTGTGAATGTTGAGGTACTTGTGAATGTTGAGGTTACTGTATCTTGTGAATGTTGAGGTACAGTTACTGTACCTTGTGAATGTTGAGGTACAGTTACTGTACCTTGTGAATGTTGAGGTACAGTTACTGTAATGTTGAGGTACAGTTACTTGTGAATGTTGAGGTACAGTTACTGTATCTTGTGAATGTTGAGGTACAGTTACTGTACCTTGTGAATGTTGAGGTACAGTTACTGTACTGTACCTTGTGAATGTTGAGGAACAGTTACTGTATCTTGTGAATGTTGAGGTACAGTTACTGTACCTTGTGAATGTTGAGGAACAGTTACTGTATCTTGTGAATGTTGAGGTACAGTTACTGTACCTTGTGAATGTTGAGTATCTTGTGAATGTTGAGGTACAGTTACTGTACCTTGTGAATGTTGAGGTACAGTTACTGTACCTTGTGAATGTTGAGGTACAGTTACTGTACCAGTTACTGTACCTTGTGAATGTTGAGGAACAGTTACTGTATTGTGAATGTTGAGGTACTTGTGAATGTTGAGGTACAGTTACTGTACTTGTGAATGTTGAGGTACAGTTACTGTACCTTGTGAATGTTGAGGAACAGTTACTGTACCTTGTGAATGTTGAGGTACAGTTACTGTACCTTGTGAATGTTGAGGTACAGTTACTGTGAATGTTGAGGTACAGTTACCATACCTTGTGAATGTTGAGGTACAGTTACTGTATCTTGTGAATGTTGAGGTACAGTTACTGTACCTTGTGAATGTTGAGGTACAGTTACTGTACCCTGTGAATGTTGAGGTACAGTTACTGTATCTTGTGAATGTTGAGGTACAGTTACTGTACCTTGTGAATGTTGAGGTACAGTTACTGTACCTTGTGAATGTTGAGGTACAGTTACTGTACCTTGTGAATGTTGAGGTACAGTTACTGTACCTTGTGAATGTTGAGGTATAGTTACTGTACCTTGTGAATGTTGAGGTACAGTTACTGTATCTTGTGAATGTTGACGTACAGTTACTGTACATTGTGAATGTTGAGGTACAGTTACTGTACCTTGTCAATGTTGAGGTACAGTTACCATACCTTGTGAATGTTGAGGTACAGTTACTGTATCTTGTGAATGTTGAGGTACAGTTACTGTACCTTGTGAATGTTGAGGAACAGTTACTGTATCTTGTGAATGTTGAGGTACAGTTACCATACCTTGTGAATGTTGAGGAACAGTTACTGTATCTTGTGAATGTTGAGGTACAGTTACTGTACCTTGTGAATGTTGAGGAACAGTTACTGTATCTTGTGAATGTTGAGGTACAGTTACTGTACCTTGTGAATGTTGAGGTACAGTTACTGTACCTTGTGAATGTTGAGGTACAGTTACTGTACCTTGTGAATGTTGAGGAACAGTTACTGTATCTTGTGAATGTTGAGGTACAGTTACTGTATCTTGTGAATGTTGAGGAACAGTTACTGTATCTTGTGAATGTTGAGGTACAGTTACTGTACCTTGTGAATGTTGAGGAACAGTTACTGTATCTTGTGAATGTTGAGGTACAGTTACTGTACCTTGTGAATGTTGAGGAACAGTTACTGTATCTTGTGAATGTTGAGGTACAGTTACTGTACCTTGTGAATGTTGAGGTACAGTTACTGTAATGTTGAGGTACAGTTACCTTATCTTGTGAATGTTGAGGTACAGTTACTGTATCTTGTGAATGTTGAGGTACAGTGTACAGTTACTTATCTTGTGAATGTTGAGGTACAGTTACTGTACAGTTACTTGTGAATGTTGAGGTACAGTTACTGTACCTTGTGAATGTTGAGGAACCTGTATCTTGTGAATGTTGAGGTACAGTTACTGTACCTTGTGAATGTTGAGGTACAGTTACTGTACCTTGTGAATGTTGAGGTACAGTTACTGTACCTTGTGAATGTTGAGGTACAGTTACTGTACCTTGTGAATGTTGAGGTACAGTTACTGTACCTTGTGAATGTTGAGGAACAGTTACTGTATCTTGTGAATGTTGAGGTACAGTTACTGTACCTTGTGAATGTTGAGGAACAGTTACTGTATCTTGTGAATGTTGAGGTACAGTTACTGTACCTTGTGAATGTTGAGGTACAGTTACTGTACCTTGTGAATGTTGAGGTACAGTTACTGTATCTTGTGAATGTTGAGGTACAGTTACTGTACCTTGTGAATGTTGAGGAACAGTTACTGTATCTTGTGAATGTTGAGGTACAGTTACCATACCTTGTGAATGTTGAGGAACAGTTACTGTATCTTGTGAATGTTGAGGTACAGTTACTGTACCTTGTGAATGTTGAGGAACAGTTACTGTATCTTGTGAATGTTGAGGTACAGTTACTGTACCTTGTGAATGTTGAGGTACAGTTACTGTACCTTGTGAATGTTGAGGTACAGTTACTGTATCTTGTGAATGTTGAGGTACAGTTACTGTACCTTGTGAATGTTGAGGTACAGTTACTGTAGTTGTTGAGGTACAGTTACCATACCTTGTGAATGTTGAGGTACAGTTACTGTACCTTGTGAATGTTGAGGTACAGTTACTGTACCTTGTGAATGTAGAGGTACAGATACTGTATCTTGTGAATGTTGAGGTACAGTTACTGTACAGTTACTTGTGAATGTTGAGGAACAGTTACTGTATCTTGTGAATGTTGAGGTACAGTTACTGTATCTTGTGAATGTTGAGGTACAGTTACCTTGTAATGTTGAGGAACCTTACCTTGTGAATGTTGAGGTACAGTTACTGTGAATGTTGAGGTACAGTTACTGTACCTTGTGAATGTTGAGGAACAGTTACTGTATCTTGTGAATGTTGAGGTACAGTTACTGTACCTTGTGAATGTTGAGGTACAGTTACTGTACCTTGTGAATGTTGAGGTACAGTTACTGTACCTTGTGAATGTTGAGGTACAGTTACCATACCTTGTGAATGTTGAGGAACAGTTACTGTATCTTGTGAATGTTGAGGTACAGTTACTGTATCTTGTGAATGTTGAGGAACAGTTACTGTATCTTGTGAATGTTGAGGTACAGTTACTGTACCTTGTGAATGTTGAGGAACAGTTACTGTATCTTGCGAATGTTGAGGTACAGTTACTGTACCTTGTGAATGTTGAGGTACAGTTACTGTACCTTGTGAATGTTGAGGTACAGTTACTGTACCTTGTGTTGAGGTACAGTGTGAATGAGGTACAGTTACTGTATCTTGTGAATGTTGAGGTACAGTTACTACCTTGTGAATGTTGAGGTACAGTTACTGTACCTTGTGAATGTTGAGGTACAGTTACTGTATCTTGTGAATGTTGAGGTACAGTTACTGTACCTTGTGAATGTTGAGGAACAGTTACAGTTACTGTACCTTGTGAATGTTGAGGTACAGTTACTGTACAATGTTGAGGTACAGTTACTGTACCTTGTGAATGTTGAGGTACAGTTACTGTACCTAGTGAATGTTGAGGTACAGTTACTGTACCTTGTGAATGTTGAGGTACAGTTACTGTACCTTGTGAATGTTGAGGTACAGTTACTGTACCTTGTGAATGAGGTACAGTTACTGTAGTGAATGTTGAGGTACAGTTACTGTGAATGTTGAGGTACAGTTACTTGTGAATGTTGAGGTACAGTTACTGTACCTTGTCAATGTTGAGGTACAGTTACCATACCTTGTGAATGTTTAGGTACAGTTACTGTATCTTGTGAATGTTGAGGTACAGTTACTGTACCTTGTGAATGTTGAGGTGGTTACTGTATCTTGTGAATGTTGAGGTACAGTTACTGTACATTGTGAATGTTGAGGTACAGTTACTGTACCTTGTGAATGTTGAGGTACAGTTACTGTACCTTGTGAATGTTGAGGTACAGTTACTGTACCTTGTGAACAGTGTACCTTGTGAATGTTGAGGTACAGTTACGGTACCTTGTGAATGTTGAGGTATAGTTACTGTACCTTGTGAATGTTGAGGTACAGTTACTGTATCTTGTGAATGTTGAGGTACAGTTACTTTGTGAATGTTGAGGTACAGTTACTGTACCTTGTGAATGTTGAGGTACAGTTACTGTACCTTGTGAATGTTGAGGTACAGTTACTGTACCTTGTGAATGTTGAGGTACAGTTACAGTACCTTGTGAATGATGAGGTGCAGTTACCATACCTTGTGAATGTTGAGGAACAGTTACTGTATCTTGTGAATGTTGAGGTACAGTTACTTGTGAATGTTGAGGTACAGTTACTGTACCTTGTGAATGTTGAGGAACAGTTACTGTATCTTGTGAATGTTGAGGTACAGTTACTGTACCTTGTGAATGTTGAGGTACAGTTACTGTACCTTGTGAATGTTGAGGTACAGTTACTGTACCTTGTGAATGTTGAGGTACAGTTACTGTACCTTGTGAATGTTGAGGAACAGTTACTGTATCTTGTGAATGTTGAGGTACAGTTACTGTACCTTGTGAATGTTGAGGTACAGTTACTGTAATGTTGAGGTACAGTTACTTGTGAATGTTGAGGTACAGTTACTGTATCTTGTGAATGTTGAGGAACAGTTACTGTATCTTGTGAATGTTGAGGTACAGTTACTGTACCTTGTGAATGTTGAGGAACAGTTACTGTATCTTGCGAATGTTGAGGTACAGTTACTGTGAATGTTGAGGAACAGTTACTTGTGAATGTTGAGGTACAGTTACTGTACCTTGTGAATGTTGAGGTACAGTTACTGTACCTTGTGAATGTTGAGGTACAGTTACTGTACCTTGAGAATGTTGAGGTACAGTTACTGTACCTTGTGAATGTTGAGGTACAGTTACTGTTACCATGTAATGTTGAGGTACAGTTACTGTGTGAATGTTGAGGTAACAGTTACTGTACCTTGTGAATGTTGAGGTACAGTTACTGTACCTTGTGAATGTTGAGGTACAGTTACTGTACCTTGTGAATGTTGAGGTACAGTTACTGTACCTTGTGAATGTTGAGGTACAGTTACTGTACATTGTGAATGTTGAGGTACAGTTACTGTGAATGTTGAGGAACAGTTACTGTATCTTGTGAATGTTGAGGTACAGTTACTGTACCTTGTGAATGTTGAGGTACAGTTACTGTACAGTTACTGTATCTTGTGAATGTTGAGGTACAGTTACTGTACCTTGTGAATGTTGAGGAACAGTTACTGTAATGTTGAGGTACTTGTGAATGTTGAGGTACAGTTACTGTATCTTGTGAATGTTGAGGAACAGTTACTGTATCTTGTGAATGTTGAGGTACAGTTACTGTACCTTGTGAATGTTGAGGAAGTTACAGTGAATGTTGACTGTTACTCTTGTGAATGTTGAGGTACAGTTACTGTACCTTGTGAATGTTGAGGAATAGTTACTGTATCTTGTGAATGTTGAGGTACAGTTACTGTACCTTGTGAATGTTCATGTACAGTTACTGTACCTTGTGAATGTTGAGGTACAGTTACTGTACCTTGTGAATGTTGAGGTACAGTTACTGTATCTTGTGAATGTTGAGGTACAGTTACTGTACCTTGTGAATGTTGAGGTTGAAGTTACTGTATCTTGTGAATGTTGAGGTACAGTTACTGTATCTTGTGAATGTTGAGGTACAGTTACTGTACCTTGTGAATGTTGAGGAACAGTTACTGTATCTTGTGAATGTTGAGGTACAGTTACTGTACCTTGTGAATGTTGAGGTACAGTTACTGTATCTTGTGAATGATGAGGTACAGTTACTGTACCTTGTGAATGTTGAGGTACAGTTACTGTACCTTGTGAATGTTGAGGTACCGTTACTGTACCTTGTGAATGTTGAGGTATAGTTGCTGTGTCTCGTGAGTGTTGAGGTACAGCTGCCATACCTTGTGAATGTTGAGGTACAGTTACTGTACCTTGTGAATGTTGAGGTACAGTTACTGTACCTTGTGAATGTTGAGGTACAGTTACTGTACCTTGTGAATGTTGAGGTACAGTTACTGTACCTTGTGAATGTTGAGGTACAGTTACTGTATTGTGAATGTTGAGGTACAGTTACTTGTGAATGTTGAGGTACAGTTACTGTACCTTGTGAATGTTGAGGTACAGTTACTGTACCTTGTGAATGTTGAGGAGGTACAGTTACTGTATCTTGTGAATGTTGAGGTACAGTTACTGTACCTTGTGAATGTTGAGGTACAGTTACTGTACCTTGTGAATGTTGAGGTACAGTTACTGTATCTTGTGAATGTTGAGGAACAGTTACTGTACCTTGTGAATGTTGAGGAACAGTTACTGTATCTTGTGAATGTTGAGGTACAGTTACTGTACCTTGTGAATGTTGAGGAACAGTTACTGTATCTTGTGAATGTTGAGGTACAGTTACTGTACCTTGTGAATGTTGAGGAACAGTTACTGTATCTTGTGAATGTTGAGGTACAGTTACTGTACCTTGTGAATGTTGAGGTACAGTTACTGTACCTTGTGAATGTTGAGGTACAGTTACTGTATCTTGTGAATGTTGAGGTACAGTTACAGTGAATGTTGAGGAACAGTTACTGTATCTTGTGAATGTTGAGGTACAGTTACTGTACCTTGTGAATGTTGAGGAGGTACAGTTACTGTAATGTTGAGGAACTTGTGAATGTTGAGGTACAGTTACCATACCTTGTGAATGTTGAGGAACAGTTACTGTATCTTGTGAATGTTGAGGTACAGTTACTGTACCTTGTGAATGTTGAGGAACAGTTACTGTATCTTGTGAATGTTGAGGTACAGTTACTGTACCTTGTGAATGTTGAGGTACAGTTACTGTACCTTGTGAATGTTGAGGTACAGTTACTGTGAATGTTGAGGAACAGTTACTGTACCTTGTGAATGTTGAGGTACAGTTACTGTACCTTGTGAATGTTGAGGAACAGTTACAGTGAATGTTGAGGTACAGTTACCATACCTTGTGAATGTTGAGGTACAGTTACTGTATTGTGAATGTTGAGGTACAGTTGTGAATGTTGAGGTACAGTTACTGTACCTTGTGAATGTTGAGGAACAGTTACTGTATCTTGTGAATGTTGAGGTACAGTTACTGTACTTGTGAATGTTGAGGTACAGTTACTGTACCTTGTGAATGTTGAGGAACAGTTACTGTAGTGAATGTTGAGGTACAGTTACTGTACCTTGTGAATGTTGAGGTACAGTTACTGTGAATGTTGAGGTACAGTTACTGTATCTTGTGAATGTTGAGGTACAGTTACTGTACCTTGTGAATGTTGAGGAACAGTTACTGTATCTTGTGAATGTTGAGGTACAGTTACAATGTTGAGGAACAGTTACTGTATCTTGTGAATGTTGAGGTACAGTTACTGTACCTTGTGAATGTTGAGGTACAGTTACTGTACCTTGTGAATGTTGAGGTACAGTTACTGTACCTTGAATGTTGAGGTACAGTTACTGTACCTTGTACCTTGAATGTTGAGGTACAGTTACTGTAATGTTGAGGAACAGTTACTTGTGAATGTGGAGGTACACTTCCTGTACCTGGTGAATGTTGAGGTACAGTTACTGTACCTTGTGAATGTTGAGGTACAGTTACTGTACCTTGTGAATGTTGAGGTACAGTTACTGTACCTTGTGAATGTTGAGGTACAGTTACTGTATCTTGTGAATGTTGAGGTACAGTTACTGTACCTTGTGAATGTTGAGGTACAGTTACTGTATCTTGTGAATGTTGAGGTACAGTTACTGTACCTTGTGAATGTTGAGGTGGTTACTGTATCTTGTGAATGTTGAGGTACAGTTACTGTACATTGTGAATGTTGAGGTACAGTTACTGTACCTTGTGAATGTTGAGGTACAGTTACTGTACCTTGTGAATGTTGAGGAACAGTTACTGTATCTTGTGAATGTTGAGGTACAGTTACTGTACCTTGTGAATGTTGAGGAACAGTTACTGTATCTTGTGAATGTTGAGGTACAGTTACCATACCTTGTGAATGTTGAGGAACAGTTACTGTATCTTGTGAATGTTGAGGTACAGTTACTGTACCTTGTGAATGTTGAGGAACAGTTACTGTATCTTGTGAATGTTGAGGTACAGTTACTGTACCTTGTGAATGTTGAGGTACAGTTACTGTACCTTGTGAATGTTGAGGTACAGTTACCATACCTTGTGAATGTTGAGGAACAGTTACTGTACCTTGTGAATGTTGAGGTACAGTTACTGTACCTTGTGAATGTTGAGGTACAGTTACTGTACCTTGTGAATGTTGAGGTACAGTTACTGTACCTTGTGAATGTTGAGGTACAGTTACTGTACCTTGTGAATGTTGAGGTACAGTTACTGTACCTTGTGAATGTTGAGGTACAGTTACTGTACCTTGTGAATGTTGAGGTACAGTTACTGTACCTTGTGAATGTTGAGGTACAGTTACTGTATCTTGTGAATGTTGAGGTACAGTTACTGTGACCTTGTGAATGTTGAGGTACAGTTACTGTACCTTGTGAATGTTGAGGTAACAGTTACTGTACCTTGTGAATGTTGAGGTACAGTTACTGTACCTTGTGAATGTTGAGGTACAGTTACTGTACCTTGTGAATGTTGAGGTACAGTTACTGTACCTTGTGAATGTTGAGGTACAGTTACTGTACATTGTGAATGTTGAGGAACAGTTACTGTATCTTGTGAATGGTGAGGTACAGTTAGTGTATCTTGTGAATGTTGAGGAACAGTTACTGTACCTTGTGAATGTTGAGGAACAGTTACTGTATCTTGTGAATGTTGAGGTACAGTTACTGTACCTTGTGAATGTTGAGGAACAGTTACTGTATCTTGTGAATGTTGAGGTACAGTGAATACAGTGTACCTTGTGAATGTTGAGGTACAGTTACTGTACCTCAGTTGTGAATGTTGAGGTACAGTTACTGTATCTTGTGAATGTTGAGGAACAGTTACTGTACCTTGTGAATGTTGAGGTACAGTTACTGTATCTTGTGAATGTTGAGGTACAGTTACTGTACCTTGTGAATGTTGAGGAACAGTTACTGTATCTTGTGAATGTTGAGGTACAGTTACTGTACCTTGTGAATGTTGAGGAACAGTTACTGTATCTTGTGAATGTTGAGGTACAGTTACTGTACCTTGTGAATGTTGAGGTACAGTTACTGTACCTTGTGAATGTTGAGGTACAGTTACTGTATCTTGTGAATATTGAGGTACAGTTACTGTAGTGAATGTTGAGGAACAGTTACTGTACCTTGTTAATGTTGAGGTACAGTTACTGTATCTTGTGAATGTTGAGGTACAGTTACTGTACCTTGTGAATGTTGAGGAACAGTTACTGTATCTTGTGAATGTTGAGGTACAGTGTGACCTTGTGATGTTGAGGAACAGTTACTGTATCTTGTGAATGTTGAGGTACAGTTACTGTACCTTGTGAATGTTGAGGAACAGTTACTGTATCTTGCGAATGTTGAGGTACAGTTACTGTACCTTGTGAATGTTGAGGTACAGTTACTGTACCTTGTGAATGTTGAGGTACAGTTACTGTACCTTGTGAATGTTGAGGTACAGTTACTGTACCTTGTGAATGTTGAGGTACAGTTACTGTACCTTGTGAATGTTGAGGTACAGTTACTGTACCTTGTGAATGTTGAGGTACAGTTACTGTATCTTGTGAATGTTGAGGTACAGTTACTGTACCTTGTGAATGTTGAGGTACAGTTACTGTACCTTGTGAATGTTGAGGAACAGTTACTGTATCTTGTGAATGTTGAGGTACAGTTACTGTACCTTGTGAATGTTGAGGTACAGTTACTGTACCTTGTGAATGTTGAGGTACAGTTACAGTTACTGTATCTTGTGAATGTTGAGGTACAGTTACCATACCTTGTGAATGTTGAGGAACAGTTACTGTATCTTGTGAATGTTGAGGTACAGTTACTGTACCTTGTGAATGTTGAGGAACAGTTACTGTATCTTGTGAATGTTGAGGTACAGTTACTGTACCTTGTGAATGTTGAGGTACAGTTACTGTACCTTGTGAATGTTGAGGTACAGTTACTGTATCTTGTGAATGTTGAGGAACAGTTACTGTATCTTGTGAATGTTACAGTTACTGCACCTTGTGAATGTTGAGGAACAGTTACTGTATCTTGTGAATGTTGAGGTACAGTTACCATACCTTGTGAATGTTGAGGAACAGTTACTGTATCTTGTGAATGTTGAGGTACAGTTACTGTACCTTGTGAATGTTGAGGAACAGTTACTGTATCTTGTGAATGTTGAGGTACAGTTACTGTACCTTGTGAATGTTGAGGTACAGTTACTGTACCTTGTGAATGTTGAGGTACAGTTACCATACCTTGTGAATGTTGAGGAACAGTTACTGTACCTTATGAATGTTGAGGTACAGTTACTGTACCTTGTGAATGTTGAGGTAAAGTTACTGTACCTTGTGAATGTTGAGGTACAGTTACCGTACCTTGTGAATGTTGAGGTACAGTTACTGTACATTGTGAATGTTGAGGTACAGTTACTGTAATGTTGAGGTACAGTTACCGTACCTTGTGAATGTTGAGGTACAGTTACTGTACCTTGTGAATGTTGAGGTACAGTTACTGTACCTTGTGAATGTTGAGGTACAGTTACTGTACCTTGTGAATGTTGAGGTACAGTTACCATACCTTGTGAATGTTGAGGTACAGTTACTGTATCTTGTGAATGTTGAGGTACAGTTACTGTACCTTGTGAATGTTGAGGTACAGTTACTGTACCTTGTGAATGTTGAGGAACAGTTACTGTATCTTGTGAATGTTGAGGTACAGTTACTGTACCTTGTGAATGTTGAGGTACAGTTACTGTACCTTGTGAATGTTGAGGAACAGTGTATCTTGTGAATGTTGAGGTACAGTTACTGTACCTTGTGAATGTTGAGGAACAGTTTCTGTATCTTTTGAATGTTGAGGTACAGTTACTGTACCTTGTGAATGTTGAGGTAAAGTTACTGTATCTTGTGAATGTTGAGGTACAGTTACTGTACCTTGTGAATGTTGAGGAAGTTACAGTTACTGTATCTTGTGAATGTTGAGGTACAGTTACTGTACCTTGTGAATGTTGAGGAACAGTTACTGTATCTTGTGAATGTTGAGGTACAGTTACTGTATCTTGTGAATGTTGAGGAACAGTTACTGTATCTTGTGAATGTTGAGGTACAGTTACTGTACCTTGTGAATGTTGAGGAACAGTTACTGTATCTTGTGAATGTTGAGGTACAGTTACTGTACCTTGTGAATGTTGAGGTACAGTTACTGTACCTTGTGAATGTTGAGGTACAGTTACTGTATCTTGTGAATGTTGAGGTACAGTTACAGTGTATCTTGTGAATGTTGAGGTACAGTTACTGTACCTTGTGAATGTTGAGGAACAGTTACTTGTAATGTTGAGGTACTTGTGAATGTTGAGGTACAGTTACTGTACCTTGTGAATGTTGAGGTACAGTTACTGTACCTTGTGAATGTTGAGGAACAGTTACTGTACCTTGTGAATGTTGAGGTACAGTTACTGTACCTTGTGAATGTTGAGGTATAGTTACTGTACCTTGTGAATGTTGAGGAACAGTTACTGTATCTTGTGAATGTTGAGGTACAGTTACTGTACCTTGTGAATGTTGAGGTGAATGTTGAGGTACACAGTTACTGTATCTTGTGAATGTTGAGGTACAGTTACTGTACCTTGTGAATGTTGAGGAACAGTTACTGTATCTTGTGAATGTTGAGGTAAAGTTACATTTACTTGTGAATGTTGAGGTACAGTTACTGTATCTTGTGAATGTTGAGGTACAGTTACCATACCTTGTGAATGTTGAGGTACAGTTACTGTACCTTGTGAATGTTGAGGTACAGTTACTGTACCTTGTGAATGTTGAGGTACAGTTACTGTATCTTGTGAATGTTGACGTACAGTTACTGTACATTGTGAATGTACAGTTACTGTATCTTGTGAATGTTGAGGCACAGTTACCGTACCTTGTGAATGTTGAGGAACAGTTACTGTATCTTGTGAATGTTGAGGTACAGTTACTGTATCTTGTGAATGTTGAGGTACAGTTACTGTACCTTGTGAATGTTGAGGAACAGTTACTGTATCTTGTGAATGTTGAGGTACAGTTACTGTACCTTGTGAATGTTGAGGAACAGTTACTGTATCTTGTGAATGTTGAGGTACAGTTACTGTACCTTGTGAATGTTGAGGAACAGTTACTGTATCTTGTGAATGTTGAGGTACAGTTACCATACCTTGTACAGTTACTGTATCTTGTGAATGTTGAGGTTACAGTGAATGTTGAGGTACAGTGTACCTTGTGAATGTTGAGGTACAGTTACCATACCTTGTGAATGTTGAGGTACAGTTACTGTACCTTGTGAATGTTGAGGTACAGTTACTGTACCTTGTGAATGTTGAGGTACAGTTACTGTACCTTGTGAATGTTGAGGTACAGTTACTGTACCAGTTACTGTACCTTGTGAATGTTGAGGTACAGTTACTGTATCTTGTGAATGTTGAGGTACAGTTACTGTACCTTGTGAATGTTGAGGTAACAGTACAGTTACTGTACCTTGTGAATGTTGAGGTACAGTTACTGTACCTTGTGAATGTTGAGGTTACTGTAGTTGTTGACAGTTACTGTATCTTGTGAATGTTGAGGTACAGTTGTTGACAGTTACTGTACCTTGTGAATGTTGAGGTACAGTTACTGTACCTTGTGAATGTTGAGGTACAGTTACTGTGAATGTTGAGGTACAGTTACTGTACCTTGTGAATGTTGAGGTACAGTTACTGTACATTGTGAATGTTGAGGTACAGTTACTGTACCTTGTGAATGTTGAGGTACAGTTACTGTACCTTGTGAATGTTGAGGTGGTTACTGTATCTTGTGAATGTTGAGGTACAGTTACTGTACATTGTGAATGTTGAGGTACAGTTACTGTACCTTGTGAATGTTGAGGTACAGTTACTGTGAATGTTGAGGTACCTTGTGAATGTTGAGGTACAGTTACTGTACCTTGTGAATGTTGAGGTACAGTTACTGTACATTGTGAATGTTGAGGTACAGTTACTGTACCTTGTGAATGTTGAGGTACAGTTACTGTACCTTGTGAATGTTGAGGTACAGTTACTGTACCTTGTGAATTTAGAGGTACAGTTACAGTTACTGTATCTTGTGAATGTTGAGGTACAGTTACTGTATCTTGTGAATGTTGAGGAACAGTTACTATATCTTGTGAATGTTGAGGAACAGTTACTGTATCTTGTGAATGATGAGGTACAGTTACTGTATCTTGTGAATGTTGAGGTACAGTTACTTGTGAATGTTGAGGAACAGTTACTGTATCTTGTGAATGTTGAGGTACAGTTACTGTACCTTGTGAATGTTGAGGAACAGTTACTGTAGCTTGTGAATGTTGAGGTACAGTTACTGTACCTTGTGAATGTTGAGGAACAGTTACTGTATTGTGAATGTTGAGGTACTTGTGAATGTTGAGGTACAGTTACTGTAATGTTGAGGTACAGTTACTTGTGAATGTTGAGGAACAGTTACTGTATCTTGTGAATGTTGAGGTACAGTTACTGTACCTTGTGAATGTTGAGGTACAGTTACTGTACCTTGTGAATGTTGAGGTACAGTTACTGTACCTTGTGAATGTTGAGGTACAGTTACAGTACCTTGTGAATGTTGAGGTACAGTTACCATACCTTGTGAATGTTGAGGTACAGTTGTTGACAGTTACCGTACCTTGTGAATGTTGAGGTACAGTTACTGTACATTGTGAATGTTGAGGTACAGTTACTGTACCTTGTGAATGTTGAGGTACAGTTACAGTACCTTGTGAATGTTGAGGTACAGTTACCATACCTTGTGAATGTTGAGGTACAGTTACTGTACCTTGTGAATGTTGAGGTACAGTTACTGTACCTTGTGAATGTTGAGGAACAGTTACTGTATCTTGTGAATGTTGAGGTACAGTTACTGTACCTTGTGAATGTTGAGGTACAGTTACCATACCTTGTGAATGTTGAGGAACAGTTACTGTATCTTGTGAATGTTGAGGTACAGTTACTGTACCTTGTGAATGTTGAGGAACAGTTACTGTATCTTGTGAATGTTGAGGTACAGTTACCATACCTTGTGAATGTTGAGGAACAGTTACTGTATCTTGTGAATGTTGAGGTACAGTTACTGTACCTTGTGAATGTTGAGGAACAGTTACTGTATCTTGTGAATGTTGAGGTACAGTTACTGTACCTTGTGAATGTTGAGGTACAGTTACTGTACCTTGTGAATGTTGAGGTACAGTTACTGTATCTTGTGAATGTTGAGGAACAGTTACTGTATCTTGTGAATGTTGAGGTACAGTTACTGTACCTTGTGAATGTTGAGGAACAGTTACTGTATCTTGTGAATGTTGAGGTACAGTTACCATACCTTGTGAATGTTGAGGAACAGTTACTGTATCTTGTGAATGTTGAGGTACAGTTACTGTACCTTGTGAATGTTGAGGAACAGTTACTGTATCTTGTGAATGTTGAGGTACAGTTACTGTACCTTGTGAATGTTGAGGTACAGTTACTGTACCTTGTGAATGTTGAGGTACAGTTACCATACCTTGTGAATGTTGAGGAACAGTTACTGTATCTTGTGAATGTTGAGGTTACTGTAGTGAATGTTGAGGAACTTACTGTATCCTTGTGAATGTTGAGGGACAGTTACTGTACCTTGTGAATGTTGAGGTACAGTTACTGTACCTTGTGAATGTTGAGGTACAGTTACTGTACCTTGTGAATGTTGAGGTACAGTTACTGTACCTTGTGAATGTTGAGGTACAGTTACTGTACCTTGTGAATGTTGAGGTACAGTTACTGTACCTTGTGAATGTTGAGGTACAGTTACTGTACCTTGTGAATGTTGAGGTACAGTTACTGTACATTGTGAATGTTGAGGTACAGTTACTGTACCTTGTGAATGTTGAGGTACAGTTACCGTACCTTGTGAATGTTGAGGTACAGTTACTGTATCTTGTGAATGTTGAGGTACAGTTACTGTACCTTGTGAATGTTGAGGAACAGTTACTGTATCTTGTGAATGTTGAGGTACAGTTACTGTACCTTGTGAATGTTGAGGAACAGTTACTGTATCTTGTGAATGTTGAGGTACAGTTACTGTACCTTGTGAATGTTGAGGAACAGTTACTGTATCTTGTGAATGTTGAGGTACAGTTACTGTACCTTGTGAATGTTGAGGAACAGTTACTGTACCTTGTGAATGTTGAGGTACAGTTACTGTACCTTGTGAATGTTGAGGTACAGTTACTGTACCTTGTGAATGTTGAGGTACAGTTACTGTACCTTGTGAATGTTGAGGAACAGTTACTGTATCTTGTGAATGTTGAGGTACAGTTACTGTACCTTGTGAATGTTGAGGAACAGTTACTGTATCTTGTGAATGTTGAGGTACAGTTACTGTACCTTGTGAATGTTGAGGTACAGTTACTGTACCTTGTGAATGTTGAGGAACAGTTACTGTATCTTGTGAATGTTGAGGTACAGTTACTGTATCTTGTGAATGTTGAGGAACAGTTACTGTACCTTGTGAATGTTGAGGAACAGTTACTGTACAGTTACTTGTGAATGTTGAGGTACAGTTACTGTACCTTGTGAATGTTGAGGAACAGTTACTGTATCTTGTGAATGTTGAGGTACAGTTACTGTACCTTGTGAATGTTGAGGTACAGTTACTGTACCTTGTGAATGTTGAGGTACAGTTACTGTACCTTGTGAATGTTGAGGTACAGTTACCATACCTTGTGAATG